>NC_046657.1:57899673-57906004 GCF_010883055.1 Belonocnema kinseyi
GTATCAGCCTTGGAGGAGATTATGTTGAGAAATAAAAAAAAATTCTTAAAAACGTTGTTTTTCTTGGTCAGGCCGGAAACTTATCAATCCACCCTCGTATAATGCAATCTTTATCTTCGAGAATATAATTGTCTTAAGCTTGTTATTTCGAGATATTTATATTTCATAAATCAGTTTGTCTTGCGGGAATCTGCACTGTTAAAATTTCTGTTGGCAACTTCCACTACATGTATGGAAGTTTATTTCCGAAATGTAAGGTAACGCTAGAATACATCATGTTTTAGTTTCCAAATTCTGGGATCAGTATGGTATCTCAAATTGATTGAAATTTTATATTACAAGTCCAGTAGCCACTAACACTTCTGTGTCATATTTGCGGTTTGATATCTCAACACGTGGTGAAGCCAAAAATTAAAAAAAAATGTAAATTATTTGGAGAACACTTGTTCCTGTCAAAAAAAGAAATTTCCTGCCGTTGCCAAAGCTTTTGTTCATATACAGTATATAATGCCCGTATTCATGGAATTCAATGATTTCATGCAATTTAAGGACTTAGTTGAATTCGCAGAATGTAAGGAATTTAATGAATTCTTATAACGCCTGGAATTCACGGATTTCGTTCAATTAGTGGAATTCATAGAATTCACCGACTTAAGAAAATACAAGGAATTCACGGTATGAACAAGATACAAGAAAGTCAGTAAAATCAGAGAATCCACGGAATGCACGCAATTTATGGAATTCAAGGAATCTAAAGAATTTAAGAAAATCAAAGAATTCACGGAATTTACCGGATTTCAGGAATTAAAATAATTCACGTAACTCAAGGGATTCGAAAATTTAAGAAATTTACGGAATTCATGGACTTCACAGAATTTATGGAATTGGAAAATTAATGGAATTCATGCAGTGAATTTCTTGAATTGCGTGAATTTCATGAATGCCATCAATTTTTCGGATTCCTTTAATTCCGTGATTTCCTTAAATTATATGAATTCTTCCAATTCCATGAAGACCGTGTGCTCCGTAATGTTCGTGACTTTCTTGAATTCCATGAATTCTACAAATTTCGTGACTTATGTGAATTCTATGTATTCTGCGAATACTACAGATTTTGTAAACTTCTTAATTTAATGAATTCCATGATAGTCGTCATTTCCGTGAATTTTCTACAATTTTGGTCTTACAAACACTCTAATGCATATATTGGAAAGGTTGACGGTGACTTCACGATTTACAAAACTTACAATGCATGTATTGCAGTTTCGTCATTCCAATACCATATTTGCAATTTTACCTTACGCTTGTATCGTAGAAGTGTTGTAGAAGTGTTGTAGAATTCCAAACATTTTTAACTGTTTAGATCTCTTTCATTATTTACCGAATATACATACAAATTTATGTTTACTATTATACGTATATTTTGAATGTTTGTATTATTTTACTCCAAACAATTTAGATCTTTATATAACTAAGTAATAGAAAGATTAAAATTTTATCAAATTTAGTTTTAAAATCTGCTTGAAAAAGAACAATGCGTCTACTGTAAAGTCGCCAACTTAGTTTAAAACAAATTTTTTTCCTGATAAAACGAAAATTTGTATGTAGGCCTTCATTATTATTTTTGTATCTAAACTTGTTCATGGGTAAACCCGATTTTTCATCATGAGCACAAAATGTAGTAAAGATATGCTCATTGCTTAGATACAAGGAACAATCATTGAACAAATTTGATATCCACAATATTTTCAAATTGTTCAAGACATTACTAGCTGACTTTTTTGATTTTTATAGAATAGCAATATGAAAAAATAACTTTATTTATTCCAAACCACGGTTGGGACAAACAAATTTTTTTCTTTGAACGAATTTATGATGTATAAATATCTCAGAAAAAAACGGAAGGAAAGTATAATTGAGGAGACAACGATTGCCACATATATTATATACCCTAATTAAGCAACCGAACAATAACTTATTACGACTTATTCATATTAGGTTCAGGTCTTCTTCTGTTAGGTGTATTACTCCACTTACCAGACCTGCCTCTTTGGACGGAAATGGATATGAACTTAGAGAATTTCCAATTATTCGGCTTATTCTCAAAACCAATCAGTATCGACTATTTGAACTTTGAAGATATACTTTTCCTGCTACTAAATTAATTAAATCGCGTGTAAGACAAAACCAATTTGCGCCTATTCCAACGGAAGAAACAATTGTATTGTCAACATTTGATGGCCAAGCCTTTGCAATTTTAGAGGGTAGTGTTTTTTTTTGCTGGAATATATGCTGGTCATGGTAATAGAAGGGTAAAAATAAATATGGAGAGCGGCACCGTTAGCCCATTGACCAAAAAAGAAATCGTTGAGACTCCAGTAGGTGGCCGTCGGTTCATTTCTCTGAATTTTAGAATAGAGCGTGTAAACCACAATCCGCCAACACAAACGCTAAATTGAAATAAAATGTAAGAAAATTATTTAATATTGTTTATAATTTTTAGTCGGCTTAAAACTATCAAAGTAATTTGTAACTAAAGATCATAATAAAATGTTAATGGCTTACGATTCTCAAAGTTTCCATCTTTTGTCGATGTCCCTCCGTAGTCTATTAGTATGCAAATATCAACAGTCACTTTGCTTTTATAGCAAAAGTTGTCAAGAATTCAGCAAGCTTTTTAATGAAATAGGTATTCTAAGTGGCTGTCGTTAGCCAATTATGGAGAGGATAACACAATTCTATCAAAACATTACGTCGCATTTCTTGTGGCACAAGATTTACGTGCTTTCGCGTGCAGTGTTTCAGTTCTTCTAAATTGGTAAGTTAAGTCATAAAGAGATGGTTTTTGAGAAACTCTTGAAATAATAGGCCAGCGGTGACAGATTTGTTGATCTAGATGGCCACTCAATTGCACCACGCATTCTGATCCAGCGATTGCGGAACGTTCGATTGATAAATTCCCTTACCATCAACGAATAATGTGCAGCTGCAAAATCTCCTTGCAATTCTACAGACTCTACAGGCTCTAATAATAACTCTTAGGTTCGTTAACAGCTCCACTCACTTCAACTGTCGCTTCATTACTAAAAGCGAACAAATCGAATATATTATCTGGTATAACGATAATTTTGTTATCGCTGTAGCCTCCGGTTCCAAATAGCAATATGTTGATTATTAAGAAAATGAAGGGAGCTTATAGTTATACGGGCATCAAATCTGCATGAATCAAAAATAGTTGACACTTACAGAAAACACTAAAAAAAATAATATTAGATTATGGAACCAGAATATTAGAATGGCTAAATCAGCCTCATAAATGGATGAAGGTAAAGAGGATAGTTTTTAATAAATGAATTATAATTTACCTAATGAAAATACATAATTCTAATATAAGGACTACCAGAAATATCCGATTTACAAATTTATTATAATTTTAATGAAAGAAAACTATCGATGACATAAAAAATGTAGAAGTACAGCTAAATCTACAAAATTTCGGAGAAAACAATTTAATACTACAATTGAATTAAACTGACTTTTCGCCCGTTTTTCCAATACTATCTACTAACGAAGAAGGTCACATATAATTAAGGAGATCAAGCAAATTTAAAGCAAAAATTTTCGTGAAAAAAATAGAGAAAATGCAGGAAAAGGTCAAAAACAATTTGAGGGAAAAACGATAAAACAATCACAGAACAAAATATATCACGTAAGAAAATAAATTCACTAGGAAAAATGTCAAAAACAATTTCGATATAACAATATAACAATCACCGTACGAATGATGTCATATGACAGAATAAAATAATGAAAGAAAGGTTAATTAAGTCCCGGAATAATATTCTAATTTCATGTGCCAAAACTACAAAAAAACACAAATTAAATATTGGCTACACGAAATATAGTCCGATTTTACCTTTCAAAATTTTAAACGATGTCGGAGCAATACCTTTGAATTAATTCACACAAAAAAGGAACACACTGATTGACTGTAACACAGTGATCAACAGGAGAACAATTGATCAACAGGAAACACTCTTAATCAGTAAAACTAACACAAAAAAGTAACACAGAAAGAGTAACAAAAAAAATTAACACGATAAGAGTTGCCTGAAGAAAAGTGACTTTATCAATCAGTATTTCAGCTAAATTCAGCAAATATTCGGTCTTACGGTCAATGATAAAATCAAAATAAAAGCATCCGAAATAACATGTAAGAAACATATTTATTTCTTTTTAAAAAATGCTCAACGTTTCGACCAACATTGCGGGTCTTTATCAAGAGTCGACATACAAATCTATAATTTAATAAAAAATTGTATGAGCGTAAACGTTTTAATAATTAATGTCGTAAAAAGGATTTCGGTTTGAACAAAATAAAAAATTATTATATTGAAACATAACTGAGTCAAAAAACAATGTCATATTTTATAAAAACAAACAACGTCATTAAAAAATTTTTTTTTAATTTTTTAACAGAATAAAATTTCTATTGCTTGAAGCCTCAAAGATATTGGAGAGGCTCCAATAATTTCTGAAAAATGTCACATAATTGAAACGATGTTTACAGACGGACGATACAAGACTGACTGTTATGAAAAGTCTTAATTGCAGAGGTGACAAATATTAATAAACCTCTGATGAAAAGGCGCGTCAAAGCTTGAAAATATAAGATTGAATAAATCAAGTTGATTAAATTAGAAGACTTTTAACAGAGGGGGAGGGGGTTAATGCATAATGCTTTGATAAATTTGGTTTATATTGAATATTTCAGTTTCTAAATTTATTTAAGTGTTGACATATTTATTTAAAAAAATTGATTCAATGATACGTCTTTTAAAAGTATTATTTTCTCTGGCCAAGATTTTAATATTAGCAAAATCAAAAGCATGACTAAATTTCCACGAATGTTGTGACAAACCTGTGTTTAAGTTGCCAATTCTACCATCTCTTTTATGTTCGTAAATTCTACTTTTCAATCTCCTGCCAGTTTCACCTATGTAGTGTTTTTGACAACCATTGCATTTTATTAAAAATTAAAACGGTCGAAGAAAGGAAAAACAGTTTTGGATCTGCTACATCTACAATTGTTTTGTATATTTGTAAGGACTTTATCTTCAACTTTGTTTGTTTCTATTACGACAAGATGAGTCCTGATTCGTCTGTGAACAATCCTTTGATTGGCGTTGCTAGGGAGTTTGGTTGCTGTAGAACAAGGACCGGGAATTTGACTAGAGGTATTTAATAGAGATAGTAAACCTTCTCAAAATAAGGACTTTTGATTTCCACTCCCAGGTAAATAAGTTGAATGGGGCGTCCTCGATAATGATCAGCAGTATACTCACAACAGCATTTCAAAAATATTCAATAGGTTTTGAGGTATGGCTAAAAGGATGGGAACAGGGTTGCATACAGCCGTAGGTTAGGTGGGAAATTTTTAATGGTTTGAGTAACTCTAATTGACAGAAGGCATCCTAAATGGTTCTTGAAGTTTTCTTTCAGTCAGGAAGGTTTAGGATTCTGACGGTTAGTTAAATTACTTAGAAACTATAGAAATGAAGAGAAAAAACGTGCAGAATTCAATTTCTAATCATAAGGAACCAAACTAAATAAACCGTATGACCCGATGACCTGAAAAAGACTTGGAGGTCCGAATTTTTTCTATGCATCACGATTTCGTGATATCATAACCCAAAATAAAAAACAGTAATTTTCAGCCATATTTGAAACAATAAAATAGGAGCAGCGATTTTTTTCCTTAAAACTTCTTAGGCCATTGTTTAGCAGTCCTTTTTACCGTACATTTGTTTTTTTTTGCATAATTTGGAGCAAAATATTTTTCTTTGAGGCTTACCACATTAACCATTTCAGTTTTACATTGAAAAACTTGTAAGAAAGGAGAGAAAAAATGGTAAATTATTTTATTTCTTGAAGATTTCTCGGAAGTGTTTGACCTCTAGATCATCAATCAGTTTCTGGTGTGGCGTGAACTTTGAGTGTCTCGATTCATAGGGTATAACAAACGATGGATCAAGACCAACAAATACTTGCATCATCGGAACGAGAAGGTCGAATACACAAGACAGAATGCGCCCCGTGTTCAGTATGTGATCGATTGTATAACATCTTGTAGGCCGTCAACCAAAACTGTCTAAAAGTTTACCCACGAAATCAGGATCAACCAGAGTAAACTATACAAATCAGAGCTGCTGACCTATTTCATGGTTACATAGACGTTTCCATAGGTGTGATTTTCGGCTGTTCTACGGGAAGTTAGTGTCATGTTCGTATATGTTAATTGCTCTCAGGAGAACACTGCGGTAGCTGTTTA
>NC_046657.1:57906104-57907207 GCF_010883055.1 Belonocnema kinseyi
CGTCGGCGCAGCAGGAAGGGTGACGCATACCAACGCGTGTGCTAGTTAGAGGGAAGCTCGCTTCTTGCTGATATACCCCGAGTTCACCGCAAGTGAGAGGCGATCTGGGTTTGCCAGCTAACCTCACAGTTGTGGTAATCCACTCTCTAATTATTTCAGTCTCACGACCGAGAAATCCGTGGTCACATGGCACAAAAAAATCACAAAGACAGGTTTTGACATATTTCTTCCTTTTTTTATCCTTGGTAGTGATTTTGTAGTCAGCCAGAGCCGAAAATTCGATCACGAATATGATTTCTCCTTTGAAGTCCTAAGTAACGATGTTAGGCCTTGAGTGAAATGCAGTCACGCTATACTGAGGTGAAATGTCACCGTCCTGGCATGAGGAAATAAAACTCGCTATATCTGATTTAAATTCTGATCATCTGAGGGAAACAAAAGTTTACTGCTGCGACTTGGACTGATCCTCCATATTTCTGTAAAAAATTTTGTGCATTTTTTTTGTCAAGTAACTATACCTTTGATCTTATCGATGGAAACTGTGCTCACGAAATTATATGAACGTTCGACCGCCAAAAATATTAAATTATAGTTGTTTAGTTTGTTTGAACTCAATATATGTTGTGTAGGATTAAATGCTACACGCTCTAATTTAAAATTCCGTATGATTTGGCATTGGAGACCAATAGGAGTTTTATTGATTAATTTTTGGATCAATAAAGCATTCCTGTATACGGATAATCTAATTTGTTCATTATAAGAAAAACTATGTCTTTAAGTTTCGGAGAAGGAAGACAAAAAATAGGGTCGCTATTATGTGATAATCGATCTGTGAACTTAACTTTGCAAGAAAAAACAGATGATTACATTTTTTATCTTCTTGTCATCTTTTGCCAAGTTAAAATGCGATGCAGAATTATTTCGCGAAAGTAAGGGATCGTTTTCTACTCGCTCGAGTTTGACTGCATCTAAATTCCGTAAAAAAACTGAGGAGGTTCAGGCGTTTTGATACAATCTGGTCCCGGTGCGGAATAGTTCTTCATCCCTCTTAATACTTTTTTCACCTCCTCGGTAGTGATGGGTGGGCATTCTTTATCAGGTGT
>NC_046657.1:57907307-57944200 GCF_010883055.1 Belonocnema kinseyi
CAGTTTTCCTGTCAAGTAAATCGTGGAACTAGCATAAATTTTGGATTTCATCTTGCTTGTGAGTCTTCTACAAGTAAAGATCACTGACACGCAAAATCATTTATTAACTTGAAAGTGAACGTTTCACATTAATTTTTTCAGCACTACTATGCCGGCCGAGCGGAAACTAGCCTGCGACGACCTATATCAACCCCATAGCCCCCGTAGTAAAGAAGGACGAAACAATGCGCGACGATTAAATGATATATTAATCGAAGACTGGGAATGTCCGGAACCTGCGGAAGTTCTCTTTCAAAAATGCAAAGAAATGAACGTCATGTCAAATCTCGATATGACCATAAGTTTTTGGCAAGTACCTTTGCATCCAGACTCCAGAAAATACAACGCTTTATAATTTCGAGGCAGAGGTTATGAATTTCGAGTGGTACGATTCGGTTTAAAAACAAGTACCGCCGCTCTAGTAAGTGGATTGGACCACGCACAACGGGGATAAGGCGATCAAATCATCTCATTTGTTGATGACACATTAATTACGTCCGAGAACAATGAGATGCATTTAGAACAAATTAATGAAATTCTTCACCGATTAGAACAGAATAATCTTACGCTAAATCTTACTGAATCGCACTTCTTCAAGAAAGAAACAAAATTTCTCGGCTTCATACTAACAACGGAAAGGATAACACCGGGTCCTGAAAAAATACAAAATATTCAGGACTTTCCAGCTCCACGAAATGTTAAACAATAAAGAGGCTTTCTAGACTTAGTAAATTTCTATTCTAAATTTAGCAAAGAACATGCTAAAGAAACAGTACCACTCTTAAAGCTGATAAAGAAAGGAGCAGTGTGGAACTGAAACACAGAAGCATAAGATCATTTTGAGCTAATAAAATAATTGTTTGAAACTTTCGATAATGTTATATTTCCCCGATCCAAAGAAAGAGTATTATTTGAAGACAGATGCCAGCAAGTACGCCCTACGTGCTGTACTATATCAACTAAACAATGAAAAGGAGAAAGAAATAAAAACATTAGCGAGCCGCACCCTAAAACGCCGCGAACTTACTTACTTCACGACGAAGAAAGAACTGCTTGCGGTCATATGGTCACTGCAGAAATTTCGCACGTATTTACACGATGCGAAAATCATCAACAGAATGGATCACCTATCGCCAAACTTTTCTCAAACCGTGCAAGTTAGTCAATGCGAGATTGACTTGGTGGATACTAGCGACACAAGACTACGATATTAGAGATGAAAATTGGCTGGGTAAAGACAATATCATGGCCCACGTCTTGAGTAGGAGGCTCGGCAACGATCGCTACAAGAAAAATCGAGAAGAAACCAGAGTAACAATCAACGCACTGAACTATCAATGGACGCCAGATATTAAGCAAGAAATCATGGAGATTCCCCAAAAACAACAACAGGATGAAAAACTGCAACAATTAATGACAAAGGCTGAGGAAGAATTGAAGGAAGGAAAAAGATTCAAAGTAATAAACAGAATACTGTAGCACTACGACGGTTCAGCTTACCGAATTTACCTACCGCCTGAGCTCATAGAAAAGATTATATGGGAATATCACAACTCGTATGAACATCCAGGGGCAGATAAGCCATATAAAATAATGCAGAAGTCATTTTATGCATAATCTCAGATAGAGGAATGCAATTTACCAGCCACTGATGGAAGCAAGAATTATAAGGTATGGGCATAAAATGCATCCTCACCTCTATACGACACCCCCAAGCCAATATGGTAGAGCGAGTAAACCGCGAACTTGCTAGACTTTTTAGGACTCTCCTACCAGCCGACAAACACAATAGGTGGTACTCACAGCTAAACAATATGGAGACTATAATAAATGAATCACACCACAGTAGGACTGACGTCACGCCTTATGAAGCTCTATGGGGGTACCCTGCGACAGGTACAATGGCAAAGTTTCTCGCACTTAATGAAGGTCCTTACAAAATCAGGAAACGAATAGCTACGAATGTCTATATTCTAAGCAACATCGACAACGAGACTGAAAGGGGACAGTACCACGCAAAGCCCTTCGGAAATATTTTTGTAGGAATATTTAGAAGAGGCGATGAGAAAAGCAAGGGCCTCAAGGGAGCTCAGTATAAAAAGGCCCACGAAAGTTTCGGAAAGTCAGTTCCAAACCAAAGTTTTGAAATGCCAGACATAAGCACGAGCGACAATGACCTGAGACCTTGCTTGTCTGTACAATGCAAAAAAGACTTCGGGGAAGAATACAAGTAGAAAGCAGAACATAGAAAATAAAAGGAAAAGAAACCTTGCAAAACGCAAGCTCCCATGAAGGACAATATGGAAATAGGAGAAGTATGCTCCACACATTTTGTGAGAAAATTCATAACTAAAGACGCCTGTACCTCGGCACACGAAGACGGAACATCACCAAATCCCGCACCTGAAATCATCACGATCGAGGATGATCCACCGGTGGCAGACAAATCTGAAGAAAATATGAAAGAAAAGGAGGAAGTGCCCCTGGAGATTGAAATCATAACCATCGAGGACGAACCAGAGGAGGAAGAAGCTCCGACAAGGAAAACATGTGAAGACGCTACCGTACGATTAACAGATCAACAGTACGACATTAGAACTTCGACGTCACAAACACCGAGCATCGAAGTAATCTCAGAGCTGCCAAATATAGAGGAGAAAATTCGCCATGAGATTCGCTCATTAAATCTCGTCTTTAATCCATCACCCATTACGATTGAGCCCACACCGGCTAGGATGATGAAAGCTAGGTGGATGAAAGTAAGACAGGAGAAAAGTGAAGCTCTAGTAAAAAAGGGTATTTACACCTTGAAAAGGAGAAGACACGACGCGATGTTTGAAGAAATCTTCGCCCGCAAAATAAAAAGACCAGCTACCAAAGCCGAGATAGAAGAAAAGAAGAGGCAAAGACTCATAGAAAAAGCGGCCGAGCTTAAATAATTGTATCGGGTGCGGTACAAGCCAAAATGCAGAGGGAAAGAAGAGAACAGACAGAGCCAGCAACGAGCGGACAGGGACAGGCGCTAGCTAGTGAAAAGAGGGAAAACTGGACGCAATATTGGGAGTGGACCCCAGCGCAAATGTGGCCTTTCAGCAACGATAGGGCATTCACTGAGAGGAATGGAGCGCGCAACCCCCACCGAAACAACAGAGATGAAAAACACCTACTCATGATGGACGAAAAGAACGTCGTTAGGAAGAAGAAAAATTGAGAGCGTCTCAATAGAGTACACAGATCCTCAAAACGACGTAAGAAAACTTGTTACTTCATTTTTTTCTTTCATTTTTTTTTCTGGAGAAATATCTGGTACGAACTTACTCATTGACCGATAGTTTAATTAATTTCTTATGTGTTTTTCCCACTCCTTTCTCAAACAATGCAGTAAAACTCTATTGCTCCGCTTCAATTTTGAGGGGCAGTTGTAACCCTCGAGTTTTAGGGGTTGCCTGTAAATAGGAAAAAATAGTATCTCCTGTGTGATCCTTCTGAAAAGTAGCATCTCATAGGAGAAACGCTATAGCGCCAACTCCAGCAACTTCCTCCTCGACGACGTTACGTAAGATCGACAAGGGAGAACTGGAAACATGCCTATAAAAAGGGAAACCCAGTTGTGAAAAGCACAGATCGTAGAAGCGATTTAGTAGGAGAAGCCCAGAGCCTAAACACTCTGAAACTTGTCCGATCATTCGCTCTTTCAAAAGAATAAAATTTCAAGATATTAAAATCTTATTTGAATTCAGTTCTCTCTAAGAGTGCCCAGTGAGATAATCTCCCCTGCAGCTATCGAGACAAGAGACTCAATTTTAAAGCAATCTTTACGAATCAGATTGACATCTCAGAATTTATTATCTTTTATGAGTGTCTCCGAGTTTGCGAGCCATTGACAAATTTCTTAGGGTTAAAGTCCCTCTTTCCGAAAACGCGATTCATTTATGAGATTTAAAGGCTGAAGCCTCGTACCTATTTTCAAAGATTTTATCCTCAAGATACTTTCTCTGTTTTCTCTGAGCGACTACAGGAATAATCCCTGTAACTCCGTCGGTAGAAACAGAGTTTAGATATTTATGATCTGTCGAGCACCCCAAAATTCGTTTATGAGACATAGAGATTTCAAACCCTCTCTACTCTATCGAAAACACGTTTCGTCGAGTGAAGGCTAGATCAAGAGCTAAAATTCTAGAAAATAGAAATACGACCCCAGTGTCGATAGAAGATTTTGTATTGAAGGCTCGTAGATACTGGTCCTCTCATTTCCGGCAATAGTATTATTAACTAAAATCAGGAATTGACAAATAAGGGTAATAGACCCATTTCTAAGCTGTCACAACGGAAAGTGAAAAGTTAAAGGGGATTGAAAATGTGTTATTTCATGATAGTTTTAGGGTATCTACAAGTTTGCAGATAAATATCGAAAGTTTTATTCTTACTCTAAAATTCTTGACATACAAGGCAAACAACCGTAGATTATAAAAAAAAATTTCATAGGTCTTAATTGAAATAACAATATAGTTCTTCGTTTTTTAAAAACGTGTATTATTAATATTAATATGAATTCACCCTGAGACACTTAGACCTTCGTATGTCTCAGTAATACATACATTACAATATTATAAAATGTAACGTCACCACAGTTTTATTACTTAAGTAGCGAAGCGTTGCGTAATTCTCTACTTAAAAAAACGTTGACAGCAAGGTATTATGCTATAATTTCGGGTCTGATAATTTCCCAAATACGGATACCTTTTCAGGTAGCTCGAATTTAAATTTTGTATTGAATAAAAATTTCACATAGGGTTCGCAACTAGGTTTTCGACAATCACGGTTGTCATAAACCAACAAAGTAACTAGAACTGAATCCTATGTAAAACATTAATTCCACAATCAATTAATTTAAAATCAATGGGCAGTTGGTCACTTTGTAGCTGACGACGACTTTCCATCCGAAGCTGGGTCGCTGATGCCATATTTGGATTGGTGAGATACGGATCGACAGTGTGTTGTCAAAAACATTAAGCAATAGGGTACTCTCATGAAGTTTTTCACTAGTCGCCACGAAATCGCCATCTTAGATTAAAAATCGCCATAATAGGAGCCATTCGGTAAACCTGAAACAGTTGTGGCCAACAAGCGAAAAAATTTCCTCTTCTGGTAACCCTGTTTCTAACGTGATGAAAAGGTCATGGGCATATGGGGAAAATTGGCAATGTTGCAAATATTACCAACAGCAATAAGAAAGGTGAACTCCTTTGCCGTGTATCTGGAAGCATGATTGCAAACTGATATTATATTCTGTCAAAAATGTGATGCCTTCTTCAACACTGGTTCCAAAAACCAGGGTAAAAATCTCCCAACAGGAGTATTTACGTGATGTTGTAGGATACAGGGAAAATTTCGAACACTAATTCCTTCGGCGAAAGAAGAGTAAAGGAAGTTGCAATATAACAATTGTATTTTGTGGAATAATAGCAAAGTTGAAATCACTAATGAGATGAAACGTTATATCATGAACTGCTTAAATAAAATAAAAAATAGCTATGAACCATCTGCTCTTTTGTATCAGACTTCTGGCACTCTCTCATTCAACACACGATTCTCCTGGATACCTCTGCGGCGACAAAAATCATCACGAGCATTAGCTCACTCTTGCATAATATATGTAATATATTTTTATTAATATTATTACATTCTCTTTCAGTTTTTTTAATGAATTTTTAGGTTTCAAGATTCACAGAGTTCAAAAATCGTAAAATTTTGTCGGTGTTTGTCTTTCAGTATGTCTGTATGTGTGTCTGTATGGTTACCTGAATGTTTCAGTCGCGATAACTTTAAAAGAATTTTTCCAAGCAAATCAGCCTTGACGGCATCGTATCTGAGGCGTGGATCAACCTTAGGTTGCTGTTATGGATTAAGAAATAGTTCCACCAATCAGGTGATATTTGCATTATTGACTATGCGTGTGATAGCAACTTTACTCGTTGTATAGTGAAGTATGCTGTTATGCTTTAGACTCATTGGACGATTTCGTGATTTCGATAACCACGTGAAATTTCAAATAATGTTCTAAACTTGTGAAAACGTGTCGGTGAACGCTACATGGGAGTAATTAAGTTTAGTATTACATGGCAATGAAAATGTTGAGCGCTGATTTTCCATCAACAAGGAATGTGTTTTTGAAAACATGCTCATAGAGAAATTTATGATGCAGTAGTTTCATATGGTGAAGTCCATAAAGTACCGATTAATTCAACTTTGATGCATGCTGCTCGAAACGCTTATTCGAAATATCTAGCAGCTGGAGAGAAGAAGGGGAAGGTAGAAGAAGATATCAAGGAAAAAGCATCTAATAAAAAGATTAAATAGATAACTGCTAGAGAACTTAGGGAGAAAAACGCTTCCATATTAGAAAATACGCAAAAATGAGCAGGAGGCATTGATCAAAAGGTTAAAAAACTGTTTCACTAAATGTGAGAGCGTTTACCACTACGAATTATTTAAAATATGGTCCGTATTTCGTAAAAACCCTGTGATCTTGTTGTTTCACAAAACGAATTCCTGTTGTAAAGTTATAATTTAATCACTAGGTAAATGCTCAGTCTAATCGAAATATTTGCTAGAGGTTATAGTTTAAGTAATTAGAGTATTTTTAACTTTAAGTTAAGTTAAAAATCGCCTTGTTTGTACTGAATCGGTCAGTATTATGTGTATGAACAAAATTTGTGTTATTTTCAACAGAAATTAAAGTTTATATGTTCATAATATCAAATAAACAGATGTTTTGAAACGCCTAAAAGCATGACCTATTCTTTACCGCAAACTATTTCTTTCATGGCCGGAAAATGACCGGGAATTTTTTTCGGGAAAAATAGCTGCCATCCTGAAGAAGCAACAATATGTCTTGGCTCTTATCTGCAGCCTTAATAGAATAGCAAGAACTCTAAATTCTGAACATATTGACCAAAAGTGTTCGTGGTCATTTATTTTCGAAAAACAAAATTTTTATAATATAATAACATGCCATCGTAGCACTTTTTTGAATGCGAAGCAAAAGCAGAAAGTATTATTCTTTTTTAGTCTACATCCCAACAATTCAAAATTTTTTTATAGATGAAGATCTCTTATGAGATCGTTCAATGCAGCTGGATCGAATTAAATACGTATTTTTTATGAACCTCTTGGTCCTGATTCATCCCCTGTAGGATCTAGCCACTTATTTTCTATTAAACCTAAGCTATTTTCTGCTTCAGACATACTTCTAAAAACTGGCTTGAACACGTATGGGATATCAATATAAGCAATCTGTTGTTGATTCTTTGCACTAAAGCCCTTCATGAGCTTGGTTTTGCAAAAATAATAATACACAGAACGTGATTCATCGAGAAATTCAGCATAGTTTCCTATAACCTTTATTATTGACTAATTTCCCTATACTTCGTTTTATTAGTTTTGTTCATTTTTTATTTTATTTTGTTAGTTTATTACATTTATTAGTTTTTAAGTTATGAGTTTTAACCTTTCAAGGACGAAAAGTCCGCTTTCCAACAATTTCTTCAACAAAATTTTCAGCTACCGAATCGATTGTTAAAGAATTTCACAAGAATAAATTCTAATGTAGAATTTCTTAATCTTTTCAAACACGTCATCAGAATTGCGATAAAATTTAAACTGAAATAATTATATTCCTTTATTGAACAAAATTACAAATTTTTCATGGCATCAAATCTTTTTAAAATTATTTTCGTCTCAAATTTGTAAAGATGTACTCACATTTTGTCCTATTCCTGATTTTCCGTATTGAAGCAATTTTGCAAACGACTTTCCATAAATGCCTATACATAGGGATTTTTGGAGTCGCTGATCACGAATCAGAAATCAGATTTTGCAAAACTCAAGATGACATATCCAATATGGCTGCCAAAAATTACAAAAAAATTCCGATTCGCATAAAAATTCGCAGGTGGGTGTTCTTCGAGCTGCTGATAACGAATCCGAGAACATATGTTCAAAATTCAAGATGCCGGATCTAATACCGCTCCCAAAAATTATGAAAAATTTTCATCAGTTTCATTCGCATCGGTCAAATGTCTTTTCGCTGTCGATGCATTCATCGCCGTCGCCGAACTCTTACCAAATGGCGGTGAACATTTACAAGAGTAATGCACTTTTTTTTTATGTAATTTCATTTTGTTGAGAATAAGGATTTGGACCCTTTTCCACAGTAAATTTCGCAGTCGACTAAGTATCGCTTAGGATTACATATTGTCTGGATTCAATCCTCGGAAATCACTTATTATTTTTTTCCAAACGTAAGCCCACTTGCGAAAAAGAACAGACCGTAAATTTGTCATTATTCAGGTGGTATTTTTCTTTACTGAAGGGTGTTTTGTATCATTGAATTATTAGTTTACATGTGCCTTTGCCGGTAAATAGTTTCTTTTTTTATTCTATATGTATGAGTATTAATCAAATTTTCAATTTCTTACGTTTCCCATTTTTATAATATTTTTTTTATCAATAAAAGTGTACAACCCTAAATAACTTTATTTATACATCTTCCATATATTCCACTAGTAATTCGTAAAATTTTACTGATTCTGACATTTAGAGAGCGTCTTGTTTAATTTAGTTTCGTAAGAAAATTAATGAGTACTCTTTCAGTGGAATTTATTTAATTCTGTGTAATGATACCTCGGCAGAGATAACGTTTAACAAATAAAAATCCGTGCAGCGAGAATCTTTGTTTAAGCTGTTAGCATATGTAATATGTCGCGTGACGTAGCTTGTTTTAATATAATTATAAACATGGTTAAATATTATGAAATTTAAAAGAGAATCTGTATGTACTTAAAAAAATAGACAAACATTTCAATTTTTATTTAAAACATTTTAAAACAAATGATTTTAAACTTTTGTTTTTTATTTCGATAATGCAGACTGTTAACAATTGTTTCGTCTAAAAATGTACTTTGGTGAAAATTTAATTTTAATGGAAAGAATGTTATTAATAGAAATAAAATACGCCAAATTAAAACTAACTTAATATGCATACATAATCACATATGTACCTTCTATTCAGTGCGCTAAGATTCATTTGCGAATTTTGTTTATATTCAATAATGTAGTTGTTTTATGTCGGTACCGCTGAAACTTTTTTTAAATATATGTCAAATTTTCTTCTACAGAGAAATTAAAAAGTAAAATTTACTTTCACCTCAGGAAAAAATGTAGAAATTTAGTTGTCAATTAAAACTGAATATGAAAATAAATTTTGATAAATGTCGAAATTTATTTATACAGCCCAAAAGATGTGGAAATTTACTTCCGCAATAGAAATGAATAGAAAAATGTACTTCTATGTCAAGAAAAAACCTGGAAATTTATTGTCACATCAGAAATAATTATGGAAATTCATTTCAACTTTAGAAATAAATGTGTGAATTTATTTCCACCGTCAAAAAGAAAAACATGAATATTTATGTTCACTTAACAATTAAATGTGGAAATTTCTTTCAATTTTAGAAATAATCGCGAAAAATTATTTCCACCTTAGAAACAAATGTCAAAATTTATTTACAGATTAGAAATAAATTGGCAAATTTAGTTTCACTTCCAAAAGAAATGTGAAAATGTATTTCCGTATTAGGAATAAATGTGGAAATTTATTGTCACCTAAGATACAAACTCACTGAGAAGTTTTAGAATTACACCACGAAGTATTCACATGTTCGTGTTGCACACTCTGCCTCGGTGATTTGAAATGACAGCCGAGTCTATGCGGATCTCATTTTTCCTAGATTACCCGTTTGCGAGAATTTCTGAAAATCTCAAGGAAATCTTAGCACTCTTCGTCCGAATTCGATTGAGACTGCCATATTTGCGTGGAAATTTATTTCTACGTTATAAATAAATGTGAAAATTGATTTCCACATTTCTAGGTCTATTAAAGCTAAAAAAAATTAAATGGTTTTAGTGTTTGATGTTACAGTAGAACCTCGCTTACCCGAGCTATTGTGGACCGGTCCCAACTTGGATAATCGGGAAACTCGGACAAAATGGAATTTTAAATAAAAATAAAGTCTCAGTATAATAAACTGAATGTATACTTAAATACATATTCAACTTGTACAATGACTTGTTCAAAAAATCTAATGAATTTTTTATATTAAATATGCCATGATGTATATTTATTTAACATACGTTCATACAGTTCTTAACGTAGAGAGTATTTAGATTATTAACCAATCAGACCAGAGGTTTAGTAAGATCTGCTCTGGTTGCTTATGACAAGTTAGCTATAGCTATAGCTCGGAGAAGACGGGTCAACTATTTTTGTTTTAATCTCGGATAAAACGACCTCGAATAAAGCAGGCTCGAATAAACAATGTTCTACCTTATTTCATTCTTCGAATTAATGCGCATCGTGAGGAGTGGTTGGCCAACCTAAATACTGCCGGAGTAGTATAGCGCCATATCCCTGGAAAGTTTTTTATTTCCCGAATCTTCGATTTTTACCTTTAATCCTTTATCTGTAATTAAAAGCATAATTGGTATTAGAATAAATAAAATTGTAATAAGGCGAATTTTCCTCTCTCTATACAAAAAAAATATTTTAACAAGATATAAATATGAGCTGTTGTCCCGACATTCATATTTCTATCTTGTTTAACCACGTATTTCATAACGGAGTTTCATGAATTTTTGACCATTGACTCCTAGTAATTTTGATAATTTTCATGCCTTTGTGAAATGCACTTTCTTAAAACGTGGGTCTATAATAGTGGCTTTAGCAGGCTTCGAAAACTATTCACTGAAACACAATAGTTTCTTAAAGGAATATATTTTTCCGTAAATTTCAATATAGTGGAAGTATTACCTTGGTTAAAAGCTAACTATGTCTCCGCTTTTTGTTAACCATTACTTTGTAATAACTTTAGTTCTTCGAAGGATCTTGTATTTTTCCTGAAGAACCTCACGATTTTATTTATTTGAAAAAGACGTACTTGAAAAAAGGCATAAAAAAGCCATCAGACCCTACATCTGCAAAAAGATTTCAATTCAGAGATTCCAAGAAGATATGCATCAGCAATCTTATTAAGGTCAAAACATTTTTACTTATTTATGTGGACCATATCGGATCCAAGGTCAAGGCTCAAACCTTTTTGATAATTTTTTCCTTCAAACGAGGATACTAGAACTAGGACAGCAATCATGTGAGTTCCAGATACCTTGTTTAAAGATATTTAAACTTTTACAAGAAGCGTGTGTCTTCAAGTCACCCATATAAAATACATGAGTGACCTTATGCTGGTGGTGATTAGTGTCGCTGCAGAGGTATCTAGGAGAATTTCGTAGTACGATATATAGAAGAAGAAGTGTGATACAAAAAAGCAGATGGCTCATGGTATCGCCCTGAAAGACGCCTCTCTGGAGGGTGACGCTGCTTATTGCCATACAATAATTTCCAGATGAGTATGTAAATCTAGTTTTCCGAAGTGACATCAATCTCTAAGTATCAAACTATGTGTCGCTGTACCTTCAATATGTTCAACAGACAGAAGTTTTTGGCCTGTAATTCTCTTGGCTAATAGTGGGCTAAAGTTAAGCCAACGTATAAAGGATCATGTAAGTAAATTCAGGCTAAAACTTTTCACGCAATCAGCACGAGGTGAGCATCATGAGAATGACTTGATTAGCCAATCAGGTGCGACCAGCATAACATAACCTGAAAGCTAAGTATCAGGTTTGCGTTGAAGAAGTGAACTGCAATGTTCACGAAACGTCGGCAAGATTTGTAGTTTTTTACATGATTAAATCCCGAAATGCCTCAGTTTTATTATAATGAATCATCGTGAAAGCATTAAATCTATCATTTGTAAATAATGCAGAAAAATTTCGGTTGAAATTCAAATTTTTATCTAAGTGCTATTCGCAAAAACAGCTTTATAATTCCCAACCCACGGTTAAGGTAATCAAATTTATATCCTTAGATGGATTTATGAAAGATAAATATCTCGGAAGGACGAGATTAAGCCAGTATAAAAGACGAGATGAAGACTACAGTATATATTATACTTTCAAATGCAGCTTCAGAATAATCATTGTCTAATCTTTTAACGAAATTATTCATTTATACATACAGTAATCAGTTTTCCCCTACTTGTTCACAATGATATTCGTCTATACTCTGGTCATTTCTTCGGCAGTTATTTTTAACTCTATTGGTAAATATCATAATATAATATATCTATAATTTTAAAAACATTTTAAAGCTAAGTGCTTGTGCCTGAGCCTTGGGGTTTGGTGCCTGTTCGAGTACTGTTGGAAGTTTATTTACTTCCACTGATATTTGATAGCTCGGAACCCACCTTAAACTGTATGTTCCCTTAAAAGAGACTAGTTATCTTCTAACAAGGAGGCCTCATGTGACGGAAAAAAGTGCTTGAGAGGCACTAGCCGAGTCTGAAAAGTGTTAGGTATAGCTTTGTGTCGGAGCTCCACTTTGAGGAATCTACCATCTTGTAGTTGCCGGTCTATTACGAATAATAAATATACGCACATGCATCTACGTAATACATCGGAAAAGTGCGTTGAATGAGGGCATCTAACTGATGACTTCGGAAGGACCGCCCCCTCCACCCTAACTTCTCCGTCTCTTATCAACGCCCTGAGTATGCCGTCTGCCGGACGCATGGGTACGGCACTTTACCTTATTTTCTGTCACTCCACGAGAGGCGCAGCAGTATGAATCATCTACTGCGCATGTATGAAACTAGACTGACTTGACAAGAGAAATAGAGTTTTGAAACTTTTCGTAGCAGGAACGGTGGGTTCACTTTACATTTAGGTTTTGGGGACTCCACATGTGAGCGCGCTTGTCCGGGATTTAATGACCCCTCTAGAATACATTAAGTGCCGTACCCATGGCCGGACGATAGAGTGTATGAGGTTTAATTCGATGTGCAAAGAGGTCTGTGTCATTATCTGTGCCATTGATTATGCCAATGTGTTAATTGAAAAGTCGTAAAATTGGCTTCTAATTTTACAAAAAATCCGTAGGGTTTCCTAATATTTCATAAACATTTTTGTAATTCCAAATTGTGAAAAAATTGCGTCAAACATGCAATAAAATCCCGCGTTACAATGTCAGTGAAGTTACATCGTTTACAGTTTGGCTGTTGGCACACCGAAAAAAATATGCGACTATATTAGTTCAATAACACTTGTAATTTTATCGGTTTGAGTATAGAACCGACGCTATAGCAATACCGAACTACATCGATTAAGTAAGTATTGACATGAAGCAGTTTTTTATGTAGAACTTGCAACATTTATGAGTAGAATATCAGCTGTTCTAAAACATCGAAACATACACTGTTCTACTTTTGTATCGGGTACGTAACGAAATCTGAATCACAGCGCGTTGGCAAGACAGAACTTTTATGATTCAAAATACAAGACGTGCTTAGTTTAAACAACGAGCAGTTGCGGTTCTAAAAATGCGAAAACGGAGCAGCTCCACTTATGAAATGCTCACATGTAGGTATCAAACGGTGCTAGGTGGGACAAAGCAAAACCCTACTTTTCATCCGCGAACGCTCGGCGTCTAAACAGCAATGGGCCGATATAGATATACTCGCTACACTTCGCGCCGTTCGACTCTGCTGGTTTGAATAACGACGAACAGCGGAAATCAAACGAATCTGTAACGTAGGAGCTTCGACCTCTTTCTAAGCATAGACCAACTAATTTATCTTCGTTATAGTTTGTTCTTGGATCCCCAAAATTACCTAATACTCTTTCTGTATCCTGATTTTGGATGCCCACCCAACCGTTCATGTCTCCTAGTAGAATTATTCTTTCTCCATGTTTGCAGATGTTTGTTGTGTCATTTAAAGTGTCCCAGAAGGCGTCTTTTACTTCTCTAGGATCACTATCACCCGGTGCGTAGCATGCTATGATAAATAGTCTTCTGATTCCTACTTTCATTCTAGCCCACAGCAGTCTGGGAGACAAGAAACCATAGTCTCCGAGATGCTGCTTTGCTCTTTCATTCAAAATCCGACCTAATTCTTGTTTACCATGTGATTCACAGTCTACTCCTGATCATATTTCAAATCTGCCTTTCAACACGCCGTTTTTTATATCTTTGGTTTCACATCCCTTTTTCTTTGTTTCAGACACACATACAATGTCTAGTTTCTTCACGTCCATAGTTTCACGCAGTTCTTTCACCTTGAGATCATTTACTCCCCTAGCATTCCAAACACCCAGTCTCCATTCGTCGCCTGAAACATGACCTTTAGATTTTCCGTGTAATTTGATCAAATTTAAAAAATTCTGCTAAACTCAAGATAATTCTACTAAATTTAAAAGAATTCTACGGACATTATTGCGTGGCACTTTTCCGGTACGGCTGGAGATGGGAGAACAGATAAAAAGCCAAAGATGCTGAAATTTAAAAGATCAAACTTAAGATTCGCAACAGTTACTCGTATATTAGAAAATTCGGGAGTGTTTTTTCAAGAGCCAAAATTAACAACAATAATAAAATAAAAATAGCAGAGAATGTTGGATATTTGAGGGGTTCCCTATGTTCAAATAACTACTCCAAAAACAGAACTCAACATAAAAATCAAACATTTTGAAAGTGCGGATCCGCGAGAATCCTTACGTGCGACAATGAATGGTGTGCACCTTACCTCAACTCAAAAACGGAAACTAAATTTAATTAATTTACAACAAGTCTAATTTGTATCTCAAAAGCAAGTTTAGCCTAAGAAAGAGTCGCAACCGTTTCTTGGGACATGGCTGATGAAAGAAAGAAAACTCGACTTTTTGGTCTCGAGTGGGGCGTCGCGTCTCCTCTAGGCGAATTTCATAAATTGTTCAAATTAACCTAAATATGCACTTGCAGTTTCGTGCCATGTGACCAGAGAACAGACGCCGCTTTAAACACAAAATAATATTTCAAATCATAATGCTTAACATTTTGTCTTGCTTGCACCCTTTTTTTGAAATCATGAAGACAGACAGCCAAAGTTCTCGAGTGTCTTATGGACATGCGGCTACCCAAAGATGTTAGCTTTCTGCATCCATCTCGCAAATTTCTCAGCATATTTTTAGCACGCGGATATGGCTTTAAGGTTACGAACCAACGATAGATTTGCAACTCTGAAAGGACTGATCCGAAGGACTATTACTTTAACTGAATATTTTATGAACAGTCGTTGCAGCTCCCTTTGAGGCCTTAAAACCTCTCTTCCATTTCTTTCTCCATGGTAGTGATGTTGTAGTTGTCTGGCATCGAATATTTGATCATGAATATAGTTCCTTTTGTTAAGTCTTGACGAACGATATCAGACCCCAAGTGTACAACGTTTTGGACAATTGACTCTATCTTCTTCGGAGCAATTAGCATGACATGGACGAAATTTTCCGCCTCCGCTTCCTTTATTTCGGCTTTTAGAAATGAGGCATCTAAAGCGCGTAATGTGCTTTTCTCACTTCTGATGTTAGACTTCTCAGCTAGACTTTTAGCTATAATTAAAATAATAAAAATCTCGATACGTTTATTAGAACCAAATGTATTGAAGTCTAGGCTGAGAGAGTTTTAAAATGTCGGCCAAGGGTCTCGTCCGCCTGTTCCGCGGTTTTGTAAAGGAACCGTGATTTGTTCCTGACCGTTCTTAGAAGATCATCTCTGCCATTTGCAACTTTGTAAACTGTACTTAGAATAATTCAATTATAAAGGCACTCGAGATTAAAAGTGTGTGTCCACCTTGACGGCATGCGATGCAGAATCGTATGATACATCATAAGACAATTGCGGACAAAATGTATGAGCCGGTCGTTTTTGGGTCTATCCGTTTGCTCAGGGTGTACGAGACTGTTGCGGGATCATCGTATGAGTGCGATAGATTGTAATCATCTATCTTGAGGTCGTGAAATGTGGTTATAGCTGAAATTGCACAGCGATTTCGCTGGAAGCGGCTGCAGTTTGTCAGATTATCAGCCACTACGGTGAATCAAAAATCAAAAATATGTTCATAATACCATTATGAACCCATTATGTCATAGTTGAAAAAAGTGATAATCTTAGAATTTTTCTCTCGGGTAATTCAGGTTAAAAAACTGTATTGTTTAATATTGTATATTTGAACATGTTGAAATATAGTTAAGCCCATTAGTAAGATACGTAAGACACAAGCGGCCAGCAGAGGAACCCTTAATTTGGCGAATTAATTATACATTTTTTGTTGGCATCCAGCGACACAATTTCGCCACCATCAATTTATGATACACTAACGCACTTTTTAAAAAAGAATAAGAATGCCAAAGAAATTCATTCCCCTATTTCTTCTTGCAGAGTTAAGTTGCCAGTTTGAGTGTCTGCCGAATGGCGAGCCTATTCCTGTTGTTCCTCGTAGTAGCCCGTTTTCTTCTTTTTCTTCTTCGAATAGAGAACATTCACCTGAGAAGCATCTTTCTCATGTCGAGCCTCCTGTTCATGTCAGTTCCAGGTCTCCTAATTCCAGGTTTATTGCTCAACCTAGCAGACTTCCTTCTTTGGTTAGAAATGGGCTTGAACATGAAGATATTAAATGTATTCGGCTTATTGCTGTTGCCCATCCGGACCGAAAATTTAAACTCCGAACGTGGACATTTCCTGGGAATAAAAGAATTAGATTAAATGCTGGACGTAATCAATATGAGCCTATTTCAACACAACAAAAAATTGTATTATCATCAGACGACAATGATATCTTTGCAGTATTGGAGAATAGTAATGTTCTTATTGGATTGTACAGTGGTACCGGCAATAGAAGGGTGAAAATAAACATGTTAAGCAACACTGTAACCCGATTGACCCCAAAAGAAATTGATGAAATTCCAGTAGGTTATCGTCGCAGAATCGCGGGGCATTTTAAAGTAATCCGTGTAAACTAGAATCCCCTATTTCTCCTGTATCATGCACTTAATTGAATCAAAATGTGAATTTAAAATTTAATATTGTTTTTTATCTAAAGTCGACTTAAAATGTTATAAGTTGCTTGTGACTACAAATAATAATAAAAAATACATGTATCATGGTTCAAATGCCTTCTACGATTGATCAATTTCCCAGCCAGTAATTTTCAGAAGCAAATAAAAATAGTTGCTTTTCATTTTCTTAGGAAAATATTTTCGATTGAAAATTCTTATAGGTATTTACTGATTTAACTATATTACTTTTTCTAAGAACAGAGGGACCCTTATGTAAGTAAGAGGCAACTTCACAGCGTGTATGTACATCAGTTTGAATTAACAGAGAAAAAAGTCTCACATTCAACTGAACTTTTTATATACAGTTAACGATTGCTACATAAAAAGTATCATCAAGTTAGTTAAATAGCTTTATGAAAAAATTCCAAATAGTTTAACTGAAATAAAGTAATAGGAATTCGTTTTTAAAAGTGTTTATCATTAGTATGAATGTTATTTCACTTTCAGCTACACAGATCTTTAATTTCAGAGCAGTAGAATTCATATTTGATTATTGATGTAGGTCTTTTGACCAGAGAGATTAATTAATAGTTTAGATGTTAATTTTTTTGTCTACTTGGTCTAAATCAATATTATTAAAATATTGATTAAGCTTAAGATTGTGAAAAAATCCTCTTTACCTCCGCTGAGATATGAGCCCAGGTCCTTCAGATTGCCGTCATCTAAAACTAGTAGTAAAAGTTAACTGATCTTTGGACTTTAGTAGGAATAGTATCTTTTAGATAAAAGGAAACTGCACATAAAGAACTTTCCAAGATAGCCCTAAAGTTTCCCTAAATATGCAAAAATTCTCAGAAGCATTCTTTGGATCTTCTGTGGGAACTTTCCCTGATATGCGTACATTTCACTGCTTCCGAGAAAATTCCTGGTATAATTTTTCCGAATTCCCCTTATCTTCCACTAAAATGTGCGAGGAATGTTTAGGGAAAGTTTTGTGACATACGGGTTATTATTCATAACAGCAGATAGGCAGGGAGAATTCGAATTTTATGTTGCTACTATCACAGATGTGAGAGCTGATTAATGTGATGATGAAGCAACCAGACATACTGATATATCAGGAAGTGTTTCCCCTAATTTTAAGGAAGTATTGGTAGGGAATAACGGCCCTGAAATTATCTAGTAAAAGAAACAGACTAAAGAAATAAAAGGGATATGATTTTCAAGTAATAATTCTTAATGTTGACACCCAATTTAACGATGATTCCGAGAGAAGGATTCGCTTACACGATTTCTACATGCCCTCCCATTTGAAGCTCCTGTCAAATGGCAATTCTTAAGTTGTTTAAATGCCTTTCCAGGTATTGAATGTTTATTCTTATTTATCTTTTGGATGTAAAATTTTCACATCCAGACATAGAAAAAAAATCCGCTCGCTGCGCGGGCACATGTCAAACGCATGCTGGGTGCGCGGCTCGCTTTGTCTGCAAGTTTGAGCGCCTAACTGTTGGTTATCGCGCTTCGCGCTCGATAATATATTTAACTCTCTTGGAGTTCGAAAATGTATTTAACTCGCGTCCCGCGCTCGGTCTTTGTATATTCCCCACACTTTTGGACAAATTTGTTCAAAACTAAAGGTCAAAGCATAGAAAACAAACTCTTTTGTTAAAGCTGCTTCGGCTTTAATGTACACATTCTCATCGAGTATCTCGTTCTACGCACTCGAATTTATTTCTCAAATTGTATGTTTTCCATAAATGTGTATTATTACAATTCATAACATGCATTGATATCAAAAGAGACGTAGCTTCACTGTCTAGTTTAAAAAATGCGCATTCTTTAAAAAAATTTTGTTATTAAACATTTTATTGCAACTTCTGTCGGTTTTTTAAAGACTGAATTCGCTATCTTCGAATTTTATTTTTACGATTTAAACGTTACACATACAGTCTACACATCAGCCTTACGCAAATCAGCCTCTTCTTCAATGCTGTTCGATTAAAAAATTTCAGCTCCAAAGAATTATTTAAAAATATCTAACATCTACAATATCTAATTCTGCAACATTGTTTAATTTGTGACATTTAAAGAAAAATGTTATAAAAATGCTGCTGCAATGCGTCTATTACTTTAACTTGTTTTTTCCAGAACCAAAAAAAGGACGTGCTTTTTTTAATTCCAATTAATTTTCAATCTTCTATTATTCTAGTCATTTTTATAAACCAACTTTGAGAGTTGGTTATTTTTGTATCGATTTGACACGTAGCAGGTATCAATTTTGATTGCCAACTAAAGTATTAAAAAAATATGAAGTTTTAACATCAGGTACTTGTTTCAGCATAGTTGAAATAATTCACATAATTCTACAACTCCTGTATTGAAGGTGTTGAGTCGCAAAAGTGGTTTGCTCTGTAGTCCCGATGCAGAAACTAACACCAAAACAACGAAAATCTTGCTTTGACGCTATTCCTTGTCACATCTGACAAAAGGCTCTGCTTCTACCGATGAAGACGGTCCAGGATCTCTCCATGTGCTGAAATTTCAGCAAGTCAGCTCCACGCCAAACTTTCTGTGAAATTTTTTCAAGAAAAAAGAGCAATTTCATTAGCCGTGTGTGTTTGCGTGATAGGGTATCTTAAGGTTAATTTTCGAACAGAGTGGGACTCGTCGCATCGGGATGGACTGTTCTGCTTTTTTAGATCAGGTAGATTGCAGAACGAATTTTAGCTGCACCTCATGGCAGTGATGTATCTCAAAATGTACAAGGCCCTAGTATTTAACCGGCCGTTACATGCCAGTGAATTGTCACACATGCATCACTGACTTCCGCCTCGTAGATTCTACTGCGTCTTTCCACGCGTGCGCTAACCTATCACGATAAGTGGGCAAGTTTAGGAGGGGGTGCTACTGCCCTCTGAATATTCTGATGCGACGAGTTCCGATTCAAGTTGCGTCTGAGACGCCGAAAGAACAGATCGTTCGTTGCATTTCAAGGCTATTATAAGTTACTGCATCAGTCGCTGTGGTGTAAAACGCCATAACTTCCTTCTTTCTTCCTACTGCTAAGACCTCCTTTTTCTTTAACCGTATAATAAACTCAGGTAGGTGATTGTGTATTTTTTTGTAAAGGCCAAGTGGCCTGGCCAGCGCCATAATATGGTGAATCCTTCAGGGAACTCGGATCCCTTGGATAAAAAGGGTGCTACAAATAAAGTCGTATCTCCAGCTAATAAGGATAATTTCATGTATTTTGAATCAGAGTGAAATTAGAATGTCGTAAATAGCTCTTTACTTAACTTGAGCCAAGAAATTCAGGAATCTCAGAATGTCCACAACTTAAATGTATCGTCGACACGCTTGCCCCCCCCCCCCCCCCCCCCCCCCCCCCGATCTCAACTCCTTGAGGGAGAGGCAGGAAAAGCGTGCCTCCTCGCATCTGATAGATCCCTCCCTTGCTGAAAAAAACAAAATACCTCACACAGGTATTCCTATGACTTTAACTCCACTGACGATCTATTAAAAATTGGTATTCTATTCATAATAAAGGTCCCTTTTTTTATTGTAGAGCCAAAGAGGGATTGTGAACCAAAACTTGTCATGGTGATCGAGAAGATTCTACATACCTCGTTTCCGGGTTTAATCAAACATCTTAAAAATTCTAGCCTCTCGCGAATTCATGTAGAATGCTGCGATGGTAGGAGTGCTGCCAAAATTATTGACAGCCTTAAACTCTTGGCTAAATCTAACCTAACCGTGTTTATTCTCATTTACCGGGTCGCTAGTGAAGGTATAATACGAGATATACCTCTTGATATTTCTAATGATGATAACATTAGATATTTGCGGTAAGTTCTAAATGCTCAGTTGTAAGTGTTCGTCCTTTCGTAGCGAAAAATGAGAAACATGATCTAGTACAGACAAAAACAGTGCAAATTAGATTCGAGGGTCAAGAAGTTCCAGGCTTCATTGATATCTTCAACTTAAGAGTTAAGGTCAAACCTTACTTTACTCAACCCAAACTTTGCTCTGAATGCTACAGATTTATTAATTGTGTCCGAACAATGTAAAAGAACTCGATGTCGATTCTGTGGTGGTGCTCCCCATGAAACCTGGGCCAAATGTCCCCCTGAGAAATCACATGTTGTTTGTATCAACTGCAAGGGCTCTTTGTCGTCGTCCAGGACAGTCTAGAACATCTTTAAAATTATCGATATTATCTCCTAACTTAAAACTACTTGCTACTTGGTCGGTTTTTAATGATAAAATGGGCGGTGATCACTTCCCAATAAAAATTACTTTTGGCATTCCCGGAAAAAATGGTATCCCCCCTTAGTGGAATAATGAGCGTGATAAAGTCTCTCCCATTAGATAAGCTAAATATAAACACTATGTGGATTCACACTATGTTGGAATAAGATTACAGGATTTCGCCATTGATTAATGAACCCACCTTCACCTACTTCTAGTTCCATAAATTTAGACACATTTGATGAGATAAACAAGTTAGAAAATCAAAATATTCTGCCTCCATCCCATTATGGTTCAGGAAAAACCGTTCCTGTGTCGACAATCTTGCAATCCTATCCTCAGAACTTTATCTATCCTTAGCAAAAAATCAATTTACGGGCTGTCTCTTTTTAGATATCATGGCTGCATACGATAACGTCATTCCTAACATTCTTATCCATGACCTGATAGAAATTGGTCTTCCATTTAAAATTTGAAAATTTATTTACAACTTAATTCAGGAACGAAAAGTTTTCTTCAGATTGAATGGTGCAAATAAAGGACTATTTACAATCATGAAGGGCCTCACACAGGGTTATATTCTAAGCCCTGTACCGTATATAATTTATACGCGGAAATTACACTCAATTATATACCCGGGTTGTAAAATCTTAGAATTCGCCGATGACATAGTTCTCTATTTTACACCATACAAATTAAATGAATATTTATCTATGCTTTAATAAAGTTTAAATTCCATTAACTCCTTTTTGAAGGAAATGGGATAATCTATCACTCCAGAAAAATAAAAACTAATTATTTTCTTAATTCCAATCAAAAACCGGGCAGATAATGTTAACATCTCAAAAGACGATCAAACCATTATTTCATCCGAATCCGGATCTTAAAGTTAATTAAAAAAGGGAATCAAGTACTGCATATTTTGAGGTGTTTGTGTGGTACGTAAGGGGGTTCTTACCAAAAAATTCTCTAAATTTTATTTCGTGCCCTGGAGAGTAGCTCTTTCGACTACGGTAGCCATGTCCTAACCATTTATAGTGGTGGTATCTTTTTTCAGAAATTAGGCAAACTACAGAGTAGAACTTTGCGTGTCATATCTGGTTAACGTATATCCACAACTATCAATGTCATGCAAGCAGAACTAAAGGAGTTACCATTATCATCTTGATTGCAACTATTATCAGATAAATTTCTAATAACAACCATATTTACGGTTAATTATCCAGTCCTCAATATTCTCGATAATTTATTCTATATAACAGAAAATGGTTTAACGCAATACAACCTGGACATTTCTACACGAATGGCTCAAAATTCCCAGAGTCTTTCGTGGAGGTCTCAATATACTCTTCGCAAATTATTGTAAAAATTAAAATCATGATTTCAGAATATGCATCAATCTATACAGCGAAGGCTTTGGCTAAAAATGAATCATTCCAGCCTATTTTAAATAGACAAAATCCTAACTCAGTAATTTTCTCTCGCGTTTTGCAAGTTTGCCAAAAATTTAATTACTCGTCCTCTACATCAAACCTTATCTTCAAAATCCGAAATCTTCTTTCCACTGCTTCCGGAAATAATCTTAACATAACTTTAGTCTGGACCCCTGGTCACAAGAGCATTCCAGGTAATGAAAACGCGGACAATTTAGTAAAATCTGCTTCCATAGAAAGAACCTTGCATGAGTTAAGACTGCCACACATTAACATTTGGTCTACAATCCTCCTACGTTATCTATACTCTGCCCTGGCAGCTTGGAGTAAAGTTTCAGAATCGACAGGAATTGGTCAATATTATTTTCATAACTTTTTTCAATAATCTAAATTCGTTAAACCTTGGTTTCACAAATCTAATCTAGATTGATGGTGGGGGGTGTGCTTCTTGCGGCTTTCCCGAGGAGGATATTAACCATGTGTTGTGGGCCTTATAGAAATTATCAGATTCTAGAAAAACACTTGAGTCCACTCTGATTGAAAATAGATGTCTCCAAACGTTCTCTTTTGAACCGTTTTTCATTAATCCTGCAAAGAAGCCTTTCTCCCTTTTTTACAATTTTTCAGAAAGAATAATTTATTTATTTGATACAATTTTAGTTATAAAATTCCAAAAGGAGACCAACTTGCCATTCTTTTCTTTTGTCCTTTCAATTCACCTTTACTATCACTTTCAATACCAGCTTCAAAAAATTTATCTTTATCTATCAAGGTGTAATTTTTCTAAATAAAATTTCGCGCTTTTTATTTATCTTAATACACACAACGCCACCTTCAGTTTATTTCTACCATTCCGATTTGATCCTAACCTCTTAGCTTTACATTATAATTCTGATCCTAAATCAAAGACATAATATTATGGCATTAAATCATCCCTGGATACAAAATAGTCATAGCCATGGCCAAATAGGTCACGCTTTAATTGCGCGGAGTGTTTTTTCTCCAGACCTAGGCTACCTGTTCTTCCCATCCCTAGCGTAGCTGCAGTGGAGTGGGGAGAGAAAGAAAGAAGAAGAAGAGTCCCGATTTGACAGGTCCTACTGTATTTCAATGTTTTATCTCAGGCTTGCGTTGTTCGTCTTAGTCAAATATAATGTAGTACGATTTCGAGCAGTCGGTACTCGGCGTCGCACAGTGGTCCAGAAATGGATTTTCGCGGTCAAATTCGTCCAGAGGTCTTACTTTTTACCCGATTTTAAGTTTTTTTTTAAAATACTCAGCATTTAATTTCCGAAAAACGTGAGGAAAGCGATTTTTCATTTTTTGTTCAAAAAAATTTATAATAGTTATAAACAAAGTACGTTAACATGTCGTCAAAATGTACATTTTCCGAACAAAACGTTGTTTTTTTCAATCAAGCGATACTATTATGGACAAATGGATATCGCAGTAATATAAATTACACCTTCTAATTATTAAATGTAATTTTATTAACAAATGATTTAAACAAATTGTCAAAATTAAAATATTTTTGAAGAATTGTTTTTCATAATCATACAATACTGCTAAAGTCTGAGAAATACAAAATTGTTACAAATTTTATATTTAATTTTTCACTATAATTGTTACTAACAAATTACATAAACAAATTCTACAAGTACAGCACAGTACTGGTAAAGATTCAAGGCCGGCGGTTGGTCTCTATTTCGCGTTTCTTTCTGCGTTGCCGGCTTTTTTGTTAACTACTGTTCATACACTTCCCCGGCCAGCAAAAAGACCAAGATTATGTCTTGGAAACATTAGGAACTCCACCTTACTTAGAGTGACTCTTTATTTGGTTTACCTTCATTTCCAGGGTAGCGCGCTGTAAGCTGCAAGATGCTGCCTGCAAAACAGCGCGGTGCGACTACAGTCCTCAGGCTAGTAGAGTAGGGGTAACTAATGCGGTAACTAATGCGCGTGCTAAGGCACCGACCCAAGCAAGCAGCGACACTCCCCTCAATTGTTGTGGCTCCGTAGAGTATATACTCATGATATAATGAGAACATGATTTGAGTGCATATCACGGCACGTCATATAAAGACTCAACCTACTAGGAATTAACTGAACTGCAAAGTTTTTTGTGTCCTCAAGAACTTTCGAATTGCCAGCTAGCCACAATAGGCGAAGTCATACGGTTCTTCATCGAAGTTGAGCAGAGGCTTAATCCTGGATTGCTTGGTCCTGATCTTTACTTCTCCGAGGTAGGGCACACAGTTTGCAAAAGTATTTACGAAGTCTGGAAGCGGGTCCCAATCCCTGTCGAATCCTTGAAGCTTAGCAAGCGTAGATTAAAAGTGGTGATAACCGAGTACCTTAAAGTTAAAAAGGCGTTGAAAAAAACGGTGTCACCCACAGAAAGTGCTCTCGTGCGGAGGGACATCTACAAAGAGAATTGCAATAACATGCTGTTTGACATTTGCAGATGTAAATGCAAAGGTGAGAAAATCATACTCACTGCACATCTGGCGAAAGAAAATCTGCATACACTAGCCGCCAGTTCTCAGGAACCTGCCCTGTCATTCACAGGTCGTAGACCTTTTTTCTATGCACGTGGCAACTTTTTTCTGCCTAAATTTGTTTTAAAGTTGTGAGAGTATTGGTTTTTGGACTTGTTCATCAAACAAGCTGCATAATGAATAAACTTCATTGTTTCTATAACCACTATTCCTGCAAAAGGAACGTAGACGATGATAGGAGATACGTAGCTAACTTACGATACTTTTTAATAATTAATAATTTAAAAATCTGCGGCTTGCCCTACATAGTAATATTTTTGAACGAAATTGAGTATTCCATCGTTTTATACCGTAAGGCAACGAAAAACGTGTAGGCCGCTTACACTTTAGGAAATGTGAAATGAAAAATGAGAAAAGTGCAAGAACCTTCTCGTTTAGGCGCCGTACTGGTATCGTAGCACTCTAGCGGGTCATCATTGAGTATATTCGTCCACCTAAAAGTATTAAGATTCCGTTGGTCAATCGCATTAACTCTGCTTTGAATGGTTCCCCCAACTCTAATGTAGTCGGGATTGTTATGTGGCCTATTGTATTGTAGAGCCCCGCGTGCAAGGATAATGCTGTATGCCCTGCGAGAAATTTCGGTTTCCAATCGTGTAAAAAACTACGAATTTTGCCTATTGGCTTAATTGGTCATTAAGGTTCAACTAAACCCCACCGTGGGGCGCTCTGGCCAATCAGAGGCATTGTAGAGAGTATACATCAGAACAATATAACCTGATACCTCAGTTTAAGGTTAGCCCTGAACAAGTGAACATACTACCTCCAAAAAAATATTAAAACTTCACCTTCACCTATGAAACATCCTCAGATTTGACATTTGGTCTACATTGGAACGTATAGTTTTCAACCAGTCACAACGGATTAAAGATCTCTCCACTCAAAAACAAAAAATGAGATTTGACAAACTAGTTCCAGTAAAGCAAACATTACGAGCTGCTACAGCAAAAAAACATCTCTGACCATCCTTTTCCACTCCAAGCTCAAGTTCCCTCCTTAAAATTATAAAAAATAGAAAAACCCGCAATTAAATAACTCAATCGGAATAAAACATAATGTTATCCGCAGACAAATATAACACAACAGTAAGAAGAAGACTGTAACAACAAAATCATTGTCCTTCTAACTAACGATAATTCCACAAAACTTAAAAACTAACCAACAAAAATAATAGTCCGAAAACGAAAACCCTTATTAAAGACTCTAAACTTGACAGGCAAACAACATCTAAATTAATACCTACTAATCCCATCTCTCCAAGACACGCAAAAGCACACAATAACTTTCCAACACAACATGGAGCAGCAATCGAAATCTTAAAATACCCTAATAACATTAATAGGGACAATGGATATAATACCAATTCGATTTGGGTTTCCGTCCTCCCGGATTTTTTTAAAAAGACTTGATTAGCCAATCAGGTGCGACTAGCCTCCATGGTGAGGCGCTCTGGCCAATCGCATGCATCACAAATTAGGATCTCTTTACAATTTAAAATCAAATCCTTTTGATTTTATTTTTCAGTTTATTTTCCCCGAAATACTCGGAATCAGAAGAAGAGAAGATTCCGTCCTTAAGACAATTCTCTTTATTATTCTCGTCAGATCGTACTTGAAACGACTCAAAATTAGATAAGAGGAAATATTTTCTCTTTTCAACTCGAGACAGTTTCAATGCACGAGATATATAGGAAGCTCGATTTTGAGTTTTTAGCTAAATCGTACAAGCTTCGGAACACCCAGTTCTTGAAGAGAAACTTTAAAAACCAGTCTAGAGAACACAAAGACAGCAAAAAGACTTAGAATAAGATATAAAGGAAGATTGCTTTATTCCATCCCAAGACACTTCTGCTCATCAGTTTTCTCTTCTACGCTCCTAAGAAGTTTCAACATGCTCATACGAGGTTAATATGTTCTGATCTTTCTCTATACTGAATAATATGTGCACTTTTAGAGATGTTATAGCTAAACCGAATAGAAGCATTAAGCGAATGCTCAAGCCTCAATCAAATAAAGGGATGTTGAGGCTTCAAATTGGAAAGATACGCGTTGGAGTAAGAAGTAATTCCTTATTCCTGTTTAGCTGTTGGAGGACGTTATATCTTTGCAACTTTTTCATTCTAATTAAAAGATCGATTAAAAATATAATAGTAACCAATTTGGCTTTTAAGTCTTTAGCTTCCTTCTTGTCCAATTCGATAGTTTTAGTTGTAAAAGTGTTGTACTTTCTTGTACACATTTTTTCCAAAAGAAAGACTTATGCGTATTTGAATTAAGAAAATTTAAAACGCGAATCATCGAAGCTTGGTCAAACGGTTTGTTGAAAGTGTCATGTTATTTAATTTAATATGATTGGATTCATTGTTCTATTTCTGATTCTGGTACAATTTCTTCTCTTCTTTAAATATCTATGGCAAAATTTCAAAAAAGTTCCACATTAAAGCAATGGCCGCAGTTTCTCTGGAAATATTCAAACAAAATAAATCGAAAAATACCAGTGTTTTCTTATCTTGAATTTTTTCGAAAGTCATCTTCATGTAGAGAAAGGACAGGAACGCCTGTACCTTACGCTACAGAAAAAAGTGTCAGTAGATATTTTTCGAGAACTTTTTAAAAGAAATCGTTTTTTTTTTGCTTTTACTGTTTTTGTATCTTCTACCGTTTTGAATAGAAGTTGGATTTTAATTTCTTAGAAGAAAGATCTCTTTTCTCTAAAGCGTATGTTTGTAAAAGTAAATACTTAGTTTTATTAACACATTTTATTTTCTACGTGTATAAAATCCTATTAAAATTTTGTGGTTTGGACACTTCACAATATCTTACATAGTGCGGTTAAAATCTTAACAAAAACTTATCTCGCAATGTGTGGATAACACTTCATTTGTTCCAAAATTTATTTTAATTCCTGAATGTATGATCATCATAGTTAATATTAATACAAACATTACTCACTAAATACAAATATCTCAGAACAAAAATCTAAAGACCTGTATAATCTACGAGATAAAAACTACATTATATATTAGGTACTCTTATGAAGAAATAGAATAATCATCAGTTAAACAGTCATTTCACTTATTTATTAATATATTAACTGGCTTTCGCCTACTTGGAAATAATGAGAATCTCATATACTTTGGTCTTATTCTTGGCAGTTTTTATCAACTCCATTGGTAAGTATAATAATGTAATATAGGTATCTATACTTTTAAAAATATTCTTAAGATTTTCGCAAGACAACAATAAATCGGACGCAATCTCCGTTCTATCCTAATTAATATTGTCAAGCAAAGTTGATAGGCTTTATCTTGACCAGTTAAAATGAATTTGGGTAATATGCAAAAGAAATATGAATCACAGCCAATATAGGAATATTAAAATACTTCACAATTGGCCGTTTGGCCGGGTTTAAATGGATTAACATATGGGTTGCGGTTAGTCTGTAGGCCAGATGGGGTTTGGTGTCTGTATACATTCTGTGGGGACGGTAACAGTGTTTGATAACAGGTCGGTAATTTGATCGATAATGTAGAAAAACCCAGAAAATTAGTTATGTTGTGCATCTCGTAATTTTAATATTGTTACACAGCTAATGAAGCAAATCAAAACGTGATTTTTATTTATATTCAGTAATACGAGAGGTGTCAAGTTCACGTTTTATTCCTTTAAAGGGGGCTATCGTTTGAAATTCGTTGTTATAACTTAAAAATATAACAAATTGTCGTTATGAATGTTACAAATGTACTTCTATTCCTATTAATAATTTCCTATTTAAAAAAATATTTAAAAGGATTCTCTTTAATTAACAGCGCAATTTCATTTTTAGCCTTTTGAAGAAGACCAGCAACACCAGCATGTAAACTTTGAAGTTATAACGTACAAATATTAATAATGATTTTTAGGAAGTTATAGTTAAATGTGAATTCGCGGTCATTTTGACACCATCAGAATAGGGTCTAGGCACAGTAAAGGTCAAAATGATGACAACCACTGTTTTGTAGAAAACTCTACTTTCAGACGTTTTTTGAGTAGTTGAATCCAAATCCGAGGACATTTTGATCCTTACCTGAAGAGAATCAATCTGCCCCCGGATTTGGTTTGGTTGATCCCAAAAACGCCTCAGATGAGAAGTTTTCTCCAATCCATTGCTTTTATCATACACAATTAATACAGGAATTTCTCCCAAATAAAACTTTACAAATATAATCATGGAATTTTCTAGGGAAAATCAGGTACATAGTGACAATGAAAAGTTCACTTTATTTTCTATAATATTATGTCTCTATAAATTGAATTTTGGAAACGATTTTTCGATACAAAACTCCCGCAAAGCGGCAAAAAAGGGACCAATAATCTTTTGTTTCTGCTAATCTTCAGTTCAGGAGCAACTAAACTTTTCCTCTTTGTTCTCGCAATCATTGAAGGTAGAACTCCACGCAAGGGCCGTGGCGAGCAGCTCTCAGCAAAATCGAGGTAAAATCTCACTCGTAACAACGTCTTACAAACGTGAGATAGGTGGTTATGCTACACGTGGTTAGAATAATTAATAGGCTATTAATTGTGATGTGCATAATCTAGCAAGAACTTTGGCGGATGCCAACCGTAAAAGAAAAAAAAACAAAGTTTGGTAAGAATTTCACCGCCAAGATTCGAAATCTCATCTGGAAAACATCGTGTAATACCATAAACATCACTTTCCAGAGAGTTGTCTTACAGGGTGATATCATGACCCCAGTTCTCTTTTGCTTTAAATTATTGCTATAATCTCTCGCAGTTTGTCATTTCGAAGGTAACTTCTGTGGAAAACTTATAGGTCGAAAGCTTAGGGTCAATTATGTATTTTAATGAAAATTAAGCCAAGGTTTATCAGAAGCGAGGAAAATGTAATACATCTTCAAAGACCCAGAGCTCGCCGACAGAAACGCTATACGACACCACGGCACTAAAGAGACGTACGATACACATACCTGGTCGCGTCATAGAACAGCATTCAGAACGTGAAATCAATAAAGGATACTCTTCGAAGCGAATACAAATGTCTAATCCGAAGGATTTGGTATTTCGAACTGTCGGCGAGAAACAAAGTATTTGCAATGAACATGCTTGCCCTCTAGAAAGTACTCTACTTATTTGGAGTGGTACAATAGACGAAGAACGAGTTCAGACTTCTTTATACGGGGTCACTTATCCGGAAACGACCTCCATCCAAAGGTACAATGCGGCACTAAGAGTACTTTATAACCATTTCTAGCACTTTACGGTATTAGCTTCAATACCAATCCACTAAACGATCCTAGGGACATAGAGTTAAATGTCTCGACAAATATGTCTGTTGCGTACTCAAAACCTGACATAGTTGTTCTTAACTTCGAGAAACGAACCATGTTTGTTATCTAATTTTCAACATCAGCTGACAAAAACATCGCAGTCAAGAAAAATTAAAAGAAAGTAAGGTATAAAGACCCTATAAGAAAGTTGCGATAGTTTTTCCCAGAATATTCTGTCAAGCTTATCCTCCTGATCATCGGCGCTTTTGGAGGTGCCAAACTTCTACTGGCAATTAGCCTAAAAACTAAAGGTCGTGATACGTGGTTACAGCTAAAATTTTACCATGATTCGGCTGGGAGTGGCTGCATTTTTTCAGACTAGCACCCGCTCTGGCGACTAGAAAATCCAAAATAAAACAAATAAATCCTTAGTACTATTAAAACCCATTATATCGCAATTTAAAAAAGTCATGTTCTGAGAATTTCCCTCTCGGGTTATTTCTGAGACAATCACTGTAGTATTGAATACTGTAAATTTCACCATGCTGACATATAGTGAAGCCCATTTGTAAAGTATGTAGCACACAAGCGGGAAGCAGAGGAACCCTAAATTTCGCAACTTAATTCTACATATTCTCTGCATATTTCACATATTCTACATAATTTTAACAGTGAATGTATGATATACTATCGTACTTTTTTGAAAAATAAAAAGAATGTACAAGGAACATAATCTTCTATTTCTTCTTGCAGAGTTAACTTGCCAGTTCGAGTGTCTACCGAATGGCGACCCTATTCCTATTGTTCCTCGTAGTGGCCCTCCTTCTTCTGTTTCTTCTTCGAACAGACAACATTTACCTGAGGAGCATTTTTCTCCTGTCGAGCTTCCTGTTCGTGGCAGTTCCAAGTCTCCTACTGCTAGTTATATTGCTCAACCTACCAGGCTTCCTTCTTTGATTAGAATTGGGCTTGAACTTGAAGATATTAAATGTATTCGGCTTATGGCTGTTGCTAATCCGGACCGAATATTTGAACTTCGAACGTGGAAATTTCATGGTGATAAAAGAATTAGATTATATGCAGGAAAAAATCAATATGAGCCTATTTCTAGACAAGAAAAAATTGTACTATCAACATACGAGAATGATATCTTTGCAATATTGGAGAATAGTAATGTTCTTATTGGATTGTATAGTGGTATCGGTAATAGAAGGGTGAAAGTAAACATGTTAAACGGCGTGATTACGCGATTGACCCCAAAAGAAATTGATGAAATTCCGGTAGGTTATCGTCGCAAAATCGTGGGGCATTTCAAAGTAATCCGTGTAAACTAGAATCCTCTACATTCTCCATATCATACACTAAATTGAATCAAAATGTGAATCTAAAATTTAATATTGTTTGGGATCTGAATTTGGCTTAAAATGTTATAAGTAGTTTGTGAATACAAATAATAATAATAAATCCATGTATTATGGTTCAAATCGCATCTACGTTTTATCAATGCCCCACCCAGTCCTTTTTGGAAGCAAATATGACAAGTACCTTTTCATTTTCTTACTAAAATATTTTCAAAGGCAAATTATTGTAGGTTTTTACTGATTTAACTACATTAATTTTTCTAAGAACAAAACGACCCTAAGGTAGATAAGAGACAACTTTAAGGCTTTCATGCACATCAAATTACATTAACAAAGAAAATATTCTGATATTCAACTAAACTTTTTGTATACAGTTAACTCTTGCTATGTAAAAAGTATCACGAAATTAATTAAATAGCTGTATGAAAAAGTTTCAAATAGTTTAACTGAAGTTTAATGCAAAAATTCTCACGAGCATTCTCTGAATCTTCTGCAGGAACTGTTCTTAGATTGATTGAATGCGCATTTCTGCCTGTATGTGGCCTGTATTCTGTAGGCACGGTACTCGAAAAATTAATCAGATTGGATTCTACTTTATCATACGCATTTTCAAAATGTTTGAAACCACATTTTTTCAAGATGTAAAAATTCTATGTACGGTTATTCATAGTACTCAGAACCTCATACAATGTCTTCTCATGACTTTTTTTTACAAAAAGAAAATTATCAGAATTAGAACATTTGCAAAATCCAAAAACACAAACTAAAATGAACATTTTAAGCCAAACGACGCATTATATGTAAAAAGTCAGGAGAAGAAAAACGTTGACTTTTGAAAGCCCTACCAGACTATCATATCAACTTTTTCAATTCGTTCAACAAGTTGAAAATTTGATCGTTCCAAAAATAATGAAAAATCTACAACGTCAATTTTTTTGTCAAACTATGCAAGATACGAAAAAATTAATGAGTTGAAATTTCGCACTCTAGAAAGATCTACAAATTTGTTATGAATCATTTTTTGATGGGATGCGTAGTTTTTTTTTAGTCGTAAAAACAACATTAAAAATTTTAAAAATTTGAAATGTTTAGACTAACGACACAAGCTACGAAAAAATGAGACAAAACTTCTTTATCCAAAAAAGAGCTACAAATTTTTAATAATTATTTTTTATAGGATCTGCAGTTTTTGTTTTATACGTAAAAAATAATAAAAATAAACAAATTAATTTTTTGACAAACGACACAAGCTATGAAAAAAATAAGCAGACAAAATTTACGCTTAAAAAAACCGATAACTCATTGAAAGTATACATGTATAATTTGATAGGACACGTAGTCTTTGCTTCAGTCGTAAAAAATAACATTCAAAATAAAGAAATTGAATTTAAAAAAAAGACACAAGGTACGAACTAAAATTAACAGACAAAAGTTGTTTGCATCAAAAGATCAATAAATTGATTCATAATCATTTTTAGATAGGACGAGTAAATTTTCTATCAATCGTAAAAAATAAGATCAAAAATTAAAAATTAAATTTTTGGAAAAGGACAGAAAAGAGGTACAGGTATAGGTATAGGTACAGGTTCCTGTATATGACCCTATATAGGTTCCTGCATTAGATTCTTTGTAAATGCGCAGCAGTTTTTCTTTCGAGGGCAAAGCACGATATACGTGATGAGAATGTATTCGCTCAAGCCGGAAGAGCTTTAACAATAGAGATTTCACAATCACCAAATTATAGTTATCGATTCGTTGAAGCTTAATTTTCAAAGTTCTGTGCACGAATGTAGGAGAAATGCAAAGACCGAGCGCGGAGGCCGAGAGCCATCAGTCGCGCGCCGTAGGTGCGCTCAAACTTTTGAGCTCAGCGAAGCCCGAGATAAATACATCATCGAGCGCGAACCGGGAGAACTAACAGTCTAAATACCCTACGTTAATACTATATAAGCTACAGTCTTTCAATTTAAGACCCTAGTTTGACGTCGTAAACCCTCTTCTTCAATTCTGTTTCATTGACAATTTCAGGCACAAAGGATTATTTAAAAATAATATATCAACAAACATTTTCAATATTCATTAATTATTATCTTTCGTCTGTTGGGTTAGGCTTACTGAAGACTCATCTCATCAGTTTGACCTAAAAAATTGACTGACGGTGCAACATATCATTTATCAATGTTTATAAAAGTACAAACTTTTATAAAGTTTTTGATGGTGTTTTCTTCAGCAGAATTTATTTCGTAATATTTAAATGAAAATTTGATGCCAACTGACGTTGCTGATCCTCTTGAAATTCTGTAGCAGAAGATTGTGTTTGCATTTCTCTTGAATATTTGAAAGTCACATATCATTTTTTTTTATTTCTGAAGTACCTGAAATATTGCATTGCGTTCATAATTAACTCTAATATAGCTAAGTGCGATAACTGATGAATGTTTATAGAACTGAAGTAAATTCCGTATAGGGTTTCTAATCCCGAAAAACTCCGTGCAGCACATTATTCGCTACTTTTATGCCAACTTCTGTGATTTCATGTACACTTAAAATAGGTGTTTCTATTAGTAATCGCTATTAATACAAAGTGAAAATGTACAAAGACAGAGGAAAAACACTAAAGTATATTTTAACATCAAGTACTTGTTCAAGTGCAACTACAATGATTTACATAATTTTACAACTCCTTTACTGAAGGTGTAGAACCGAAAAAGTGGTTTGCTCTGAAAGCTACTTTTTGTCACAGAAGGCTCTACATCTACTGATGAAGATGGTCGACGATCATTTTCTTATAACCCGGTAAAGCAGTAGCAGAAATAGTACTTCTTCGTTTTTCAATTCAAATTTTCTTTTACAACCATATTCTCATTCGTCTTATCAGTAATTTTCCTAAATCAGCGCAAATTTAACATGGCTTTTGCTTATCCATGTTATAGATAATAGTTTCATTATTGTGTTTTTCTTATGCTTATCTGGTGCAAGCGCAGATACGAGCTAACATAAAATGTTATAAAATGTTTTCCTTTTTTCTCTCTTTTATTTAGAGGGCACTAAAAAGGAGTAGATTTTTTTCGTCATGAGTTTCATTTGTTTCATCTCTCCATGCGCTACAATTTCAACAACTAAGCTCCATGCGAAACTTTCTGTAAAATTTAAAAAAAAGAACAATTTTTTTAATTAAAAAAATATCGTAACGCGATGCTCACTTTGGTTTTATACCTGTAACATATTGTTTCCCAGGTCCCTAAGGAGATCCAAAAAATAGGCTAAAACAGCCTGTTCTGGCTGAACTATTTGATGATCTTTTTTGGTTAAACAATATTTGTCTTTTTTTTTGGTCTCTTTCGTCTTTTGTTGGTCCCGTCAAACTGCGGTCGATGCAGGGTGAGTTCATAAACAGAAACAAGAACCGAAAGATATATAAACAATATAATTTCATCGGATAACTAATTTTAAGACCCCAATCTGTCAAGTGGTCGATATTTCGAACACCTCCATCCGCAACGTAAATGACAATATAAAAAAAATGTTGATGCTATTTTTGCGTTATTGTTTGTGTAGCTATGTTTTTTATGCGCTTAGTATAAAATAATAATCGAAGAAATCCTGAAGGCACCCTTGAACTTGATAATCACTATCTAAAGGTCAATTTATTTTTTATACGCAGTACCATTTTTCGCACTTAGCGCATCAAAAAATGTTCATATACCAAGTTCAAGGTCAAAGTAGCTAAAAAAATTTTACCTTGAAATGGCAATTTGCAGGGTCAGAAATGCTTTCAGGACTTTTTCCCTGACTTTCCGTACTGACCGTATCTACAAAAACGTATACATCGATTTTGATTTGAAAAATTGACCTTGAAATGACAATTATTAGGTCAAAAAGTCTCCAGGATTTTTTTACTGTTTTTCTGCTCCCATCTGCCGATCATTGGCAAAACTTTTTTTTTAATTAATTGTTAAAATACATTACATTATTGATACTTCTAAAAAGAAAAGGTTGTTGCTTGTAAAATTATTTCATAAGAATAATTAATAATGGCTTTTACAAAAAATTTGATTATTTACGAACAACTGCAAATCACATTATAACACTTCAAATCGTTTTTGGCCAAAAATTTAATTATTCTTATTACCAGCGACATGTAAATGTCCGTATGAATATTTACACTATTTATAAATTTTTTTTAGTTTCGTTGAAAACATATTTTTAATCTAAGTCGTCAAATCGGTCACTGTCACATTCCATCTGTGATATGTACCACAGTTCCTCTATAGGCTCTCTAGCTTGAGAGACAGAATATTTTTAGAACTCGCTCTGAGGCTTCAAAGTTTCCTGATTTGAAGTAAAGAAATCCTTACACCAGCTACAGGTTTAACCCAAAGAGCAGCTATAGATTCATTAACTTATTATTACTCTACCATTCAACTCATAGTCAGTCACCGCAGCGTGGGATGGCAGCAAATACGGTGTACAATGAGCGGACCGACCGAGGGTCAACTTTTTTGCAGCCGTCCACCTGCAGTCCCTTCAGCGGGTTTTCAACTTAAATGCGTCATTTTTCATAAGCCTTTCTTACGCTTTACTCAATTTGAATTATACTTTTAATCATTTTTTTTAAAAATCTATTCTCAATAGTCTAAAGAATGTCTCTTTAAAATGTCAAGTTACACAAGTATATCTGAGGGTCACAATGAGCCTCCAAAAATTGCCATTATATGCCATTTTGATATGCCTAAAACTTTTGCATAATATTTCTGAGATGTAAAATTGCGATAAATGCAATATTCGTGGATAAGTGAACAAGTATATTAAATATCAAATAAATTGGCTTATAATTTACTGTTCAAAATCGAAGAAATAAAAATTGGAATCATTTTACATGTTAAACTCCATAAGATATAAAAATGGCCAGAGCGAGTTCTAAAAATATTTTTTTTTTCGAAAATAAAAAAATAGGCATACATTTATTTACCTACTAGAACGATTTGGTCAAAGAGCCCGTTAAAAT
>NC_046657.1:57944300-57949438 GCF_010883055.1 Belonocnema kinseyi
TATATATATATATATATATATTGCAATGAAGTTTGAAAACTTAATTAATAGAGATAGCGAAAAACTTTACGGGGTCTCGCGTATGAATAACTCAAGAATATCGAAAAAAGCAGTAAAGGGAACCCAGCGAAAAGGTAAATAGCATAAGATAGAAAATTTAAGTAAACCTGGTTTGTGAGGAATCCGCGTCGGCGGGGGGAGGCACTGAAAGAGGACAGCACCGCAAACTTCCACCAGTATCCATAGGTAAAAGGGCTGGACTTGAGGGGACTGCGCACCTAGTTAGCGCCGCTCCTCCAAGCCGGCAAGGGGCACCACCGGGTGGATCATCGTAGCCGACACAACCAACCCTGAACACTACGCAAATGAGCAACTACACTCTGGCAGGAGAGGGGAGTTTGGAAGCCATGTTATAGATGACAAATCCACAGCCAATAGCAACCACAGCTCGTCCGTTGGCACCAACGAATCAAAGGAGGCCACGCATGGGATACCCAGCTTGACCACCGTTAACCAAAATAGCTTGTAGATGTTCAGGGGCGGGTCCGGAGAGTCTCTCAACCACCAGTGGTTTTGATTGTGATCTAACTTTGTTCTTCTTTTGTTATTATAATAATAAATAGGTTTTAGTTTTGTTTTATGGAAACCTGAGTGTTCTAAGTAATTTTCTCTCTCGTCCGCGAGAATTACCCCTACCTTTTTCTTAGTGTCTCCTGTCAATTTGGAGCTAGCATTCCTGCTAGGTAACGCCAGGACAGTATAGTTGAGGTTCCGGTAGAGTGGTCCCTACCTGGCGCAGAATAAATTAAAGAAACTTCGAGGGTCGTTCGTGGGGCAGAAGTGTGTGGCTCACGGACTCGGTTTATTCAGGCGGGACGAGCAGGTAAGTGGCAGCCGTCTTGTCACTAGGTTACCCCACCTGACCTTTCACCGTTCAGTCCGTATTAGCGGTAGGCACACAGGATTTTGGAAAATCTAGTTACAAAATGGCGCCCAACTAGAGGGATGTCAGTTGCGAGAGAGAGCGGGGTATTTGAAAATTGAATTTACGCGAGAGACAACGGAGAGAAGTGAACCTGACCTACTTTTACATGGTTTTTTTTAGATTATAACCTGTACCATCCTCTACACAATATTCACCGTGCACCCAGACTAATAAACTAGGTAATGGGTATTATTTTAGTGCACGCACTCCTCACCACCACCCCCACCTGACTGAAAGGAGACCCAATAGACGTTTTTTTGCGTGGATCAAATCATGAGTAATACTCCCGGAAATTTGTAATAAAGAAAATAAAAACAATTTAAGTAGATTCTTAAGCAACTTTCCGGGAATATTAAAAATTTAATTGGAAATGCCGTCAATACTAAGAATTTAAAAATGATGTTGGAAAATACCGGCAATATTGAATTCTAAAAGGAAGTTTCCTATTTTCTGGTATGTTTTTTTTTTTTAATTTCTCGTTGCAGGTTATTGTTATTATATTCATTTTATTGATATTTCTTTTTTTGTTCTAAAAGACTCTTCGAAGCGTTGGAATTTTTCGGTATTTTCAGGTGATTACCGGTATATCGGGAGTAGTCTGATAGGTCGTAAGAAAGGCCGGTCACATTGTGGAAAATTTTCCTCTTTTTGGACAATCTTTAACTTTTTTCGTTAATCACGGCACAACCTACCATTGAACAATGGATTTTTATGACTCAGGGAGGGGGAAGCAGGGGGAGAAGCAAATCGGGAAGACCCCGATTTACTGATGGACCTGGATTTTAGTGACATACCGCACGCGGAAGGGGCTTAATCAGAAACGTCGGTCGAGATGAAGGATAGGGAATCTAGGGCCCACCTTGGCGCTGTTGCGAGGTGGGACAAATGACCAAACTGGGGAGGTCTTGAGGGCCATTTTAAGAAAACTTAATCTAAAGACGAATGGAGTGGACGAGGACCTGCGTGAGCGTAGGGGGAGGAATTTCGCGCGTCAGGGGGTTAACCAGGCGGTACCTTTGTATTCAGAGGATGAGGTCCCAGAAGGGCTATTAGCATCGAACGAAGTGGTCGAAGAGACGACACGAGGCCTCCCGGAAAGTACAAAACCTACCCGGTTTCCAGAGACAGCGCGATACCGCGGAAAGAGCAAGGAGCAATTAAAAGGCCTGAGGGCCACAGTAGGACTCAGGGCCTACCGACGCGAAACCGGGAAAACCAAGCATCGGTACTGCTGAGTCGTAGTATTATGAACGCATGGGTAAGTAGACCTACGAGTCAGGCGACATACTATGCACTAACTGTGAGCGCCCTAACGTGTGCTCCCTTAGTAAAGACCTCGCAGCCAATTTTAACCACCGCGGTTATTAGGAGCCTGGTACACAAGAATTTGCTCCAAATGAGCACCGCGAGCAAAGGCCACGGGAAAGTAAAGATCAGCGAACGGTCTGGACCGCTGAGCACTACTCAGCGTCGAGCCTCTTTCCACATATGAATCCGACTTTGGAAAGGAGAGAAGAGCTTGGGAATGATAGATAAGGGGCAATTAGGGTCGGATCCGATAAATATGATTAATCTAAATTAATCATCAAATAATCTAAAAGATTTAATAAAAAATTTTTAAAAAATAAAAAAATAAAATAATCTGAAAGATCTAAATTTCTCAGAGCCAAGAGAAGCAAAGAGTGTGCCATGCGACAGAGGGTATGGGGGGCATGAGTTCCGAAGACCATACCAAAGCGTGAATATTAGCTCCGTCCAAGATACAAGGTATGTCCGAACGGGCGGACAGGGCCAACATCAGCCATATCGGGAGCCATGGCAGCAGAATAGGGAGCAACATCGCAAGATGCAGATCAGGTACCCCCAAGAATGGGATGAAAGACCGGTATATAGGGGCTATGCGGCAAACCAAGGGACGTGTCAAGAATCGTAAAAGGGTGGAAAGTCAGCTTCAACGGAAAAAAGGGCTCAAGTGTGGACAACTTCTTGTGGAGGGTCAAAAAGAGCAGAGCCGCCTTTTTCCTCTCAGATGAGGAGCTGTTAGTGGCTATGCCCTTCCTGTTAAAGGCCATTGCGTGGCACTATTTCCGTCAGAATAGACTAGTGCTGGAAGAATAGATCCTCTCACGCAGGTAAAGCCCAAATGAACCGGTAGCGCACTACCACACCCGCATGTATGGCCTATACCAGCTTTCAACTAGGCCGATAGATCTCAAGATCCAAATGAATAGGGTATACGCGAATCTTAGATCTGATTTTAGGAGGGCCATCAGGCGTTACGAATTTACAGACTATTACGGCCTGGCGGTCCCGAAGGCGGAATATGAACGCGTAGCATCCACGTTAGGTGAGGATCTGGCTCCACCGCCCTCAGAAATGTCCCTAATTCCTGAATACGCGTACAAAGGGAAGGGGCCCCCGGCTAAAAAGAATAATTCTGTGGCCGCAATCGCCCCAACTTCAGCTGATAGTAAAGTCCGACAGAGTTCGTCGGAGTTAGCCGACCTGATCAAAACGCTTATGGAAGCCATTAGCAACGAGAATCGTGGATCAGGTACGAACTCGAATAGAGGAGAGCCCACGAGCAAGCCTAGGTCCGAAGAGTCCCATAGACGAAACGATGATTTTGAGGTCGAGTGTTAGAACTGCCGCAAAAGGGTCACTTCCAAATCGGTTGTCCTAAAAGTTGGAGGCGCAATTATTGTCGCTGTTGTGGCAAAGAGGAACTGACAACGAAATAATATGACCTTTCTGGCAACTGTTCGAGAAACCGAAAAAGGAAGAAGGTGTAAGGGTCAACCCTTCTTCTTGCAGTCCCGAATTGACCCTCAGGACCACTGGTGCCTATCGGAAGAGAACAGCCTGGCGTTATCGGATCCGGCAGTAGTGGGGATACCCCCAAATACAAACCCCACTCCCTTAAAACCTCCGTCAACTTCGGCGAACCAGGCCCGGGTAACGCATACGGTTGAAATCGAGGATACCATCGTTCTTAATACGAAAACGAGAATTGGGGAACAACCGAATCCCTGACAAGAGAATCAGGTGATGATGGCCCTCCTCAAATCGAATGAGCTCCCAACTGCATCGCCAGATGAAAGTCCTTCGTCACCGCTACGATTAGAAATCAAGGAGCCTCCTAGTGAGCACAGAGAGCTTACCTTGTGAGTCTTAACGACTGCTCGATTTGGTAATACACCGAAGGTCCTTGCTCTAATTGATGGCGGTGCATACAGAACAGTCATGGGAGATATTGGCTTGGCACCAAATCAGGCAGTTATGACTGCAGACGGTACGGTTAGCCAAGTCGAAGCCACGTGTTATCTCCCTATTGAGATCGATCGTGTTTCGCGAATGATGAAGATCCATATTGTCCCAAGCATGGGCGAACAAGTATTCTTGGGAATGGACTTCATTTACACATTCGAAATCTTACACGATGGAAGCAAACGAACTTGGTACATGTCGGACTACCCGGAATTAGTCCACCACTGTACCGAGAAAGGTACCGAGTTGGAAGTAGCAATGGCCCGAAAGGCAGACGGGACATATAGGTTTTGTGTGGATTACCGTAGGCTCAACAAGGCCACCATGAAAGACGCGTACCCCTTGTCCCAGATAGATACGATCCTTGAGCAGCTTCGCGCTGCGAAGTACATAAAGACCCTAGATTTAAAGTGGGGGTACCACCAGATTCCGATGGCCGAAGTTAGTAGGGACTACACAGCGTTTACAGTCCCTAGAATGGGGCTCTTTTAGTTCACAAGGATGCTCTTTGTACTGTCAGGGGCTCCTCCGATATTCCAGCGACTGGTAGACTCCCTTATAGGTCCGGACATGGAACTTAACGTCTACGCGTACCTGGACGACATAGTCATCGTTAATGCGACGTTTATGGACCATCGTGAATGGGTAGCTCGAGACATAGACCGCTTACAGGGCGCTGGACCAACGATTAACCCAAAGAAGTGTGAATTCGGGAGACGTGTTATTGTGTGGGAACACCTTAAGCGCGCCGTCCGAGGCCCAGGTCCCACAGTGGCGAATTTAGTTAGGAATGGAAGCTTCTAATGTGTCCCCTAAGGGTTTACATTTTCTTACACCTTCTCTATTCCTTTACACACCCTCCACACACTTACTTGGTGGTGGAAGG
>NC_046657.1:57949538-57958019 GCF_010883055.1 Belonocnema kinseyi
GCCACCGAGACTCTTCCAGAGTGCGAGGCGGGAATCGAACCCGCAAGCCGAAGGAGTGGGGCCAAAGCCTACGCTTTAGTCCCCACGACCATCGTCCCACTTTTTTATCCGGGACAGCGCGTACGCAGTCCCGACTAACAAAAATTATACGTCCGAGATATCCACATTAGGGATATTGATTTTTGGAAATCGGCGGAGTGTTCTGGGTCTTGCTCCGGCTCTGCCACGGGTTGCCTCTGCATTGCAGTGGCGAATTTAGTTCGCAAGCATAAATACTCAAACCTCGGTGTCTCGGAAAATAAGGATTATCGGTTACAAAGACTAAATTCGCCCCTAATAAATTTTAAAGCACATTTATCTTGTAAAACCCCAGTAGAATTGGCGATGTATATCTTGCCACCTCTCCCTGTTAGTCCTCATTGTCAGCACACGTTTTCCATTTGTCACGGCTACAAAAATCTATTTCTGTGAACCTAGGATTCAATTGAAATTGTAACTAGTTTTTCAATTGAGCTAGAAATACATTCGTTAATAAACAACTGTCGCAAATATTGCCATCAAATATTAAAGTAGACATAATACAGAAAAAAGTGTAATTGACTCTGGATTCTATAACCCAGCACATAAAAATTGCCTCGCCGTTTCACGCCGCTCGAGTTAGCTCCTGATAACTTGAAAATCATTTTCCAAAAATAACTTTTTTAACATTTTACTTTGCAGGAAATTTCATAGCGCATCTTTTTGTAGTGGCCAAAAAGTTTTATCTTTCACCGTTTCTGTAGAAAGTAAGAAAACTGAATTTTCAAGAAAACAAAATTTAATCAATATTTCCAATTCAACTTGCTCTTAAAAGTAATAGGTTAAACAGAAATAGAGATAGATATAGCAAAACAACATATTAGAATCGCAATACATTGACTTCGATACACCCAGTACAATGCTGGAGAGCAATGGCGCGTGCCAGCCTCCTATCCCCGCCAACACGCGTGCCAGCATCTTTTCTCAGCCTACACTCGTGCCACCTCCTAACCATCCTATTATGCGGATAATCGCGAGACACAACGCGATTGAAAAATGTTGATTAACAATCTATTACGCTATTACGCTACTACGACTACCTATTATGCACATTTAGAAAGAAATATTATTGATTGCTCTCTCGCCAATAATTATCAATCAATAACACTAGCCCTCGTTAGAAATATCGATACTCTTCATAGAGCATGAGAAGGTCGAATCAATCATTTGTAATTCAAATATTGCTGAATAAATCATTGCCAAAAATCTCTTTACTCCTTAAAACTATAATTACCGAAACAAATAATAAGAAACTACAAATCCAATAATAAAAGCTTTAATTATTGTTTAACATAAATAGTTAAACTAATAAACAGCTGAACAAAAGAACAATAAACCAACTCACTAGAATGTTGTTTATTACTAGATCGGAAATAATTAATCATGTTTCCAGATGTATTATAAACAACATTTATAATTAAAGCATTATTATTAAAAAACTTGCAGGATTGATGGGGATGGCTGAGATACCAAAATAATATTTCGAATTAATCAAGTAAAATTTAACGACATAGCAACAGTGCATGGGGCTAACCACTCAACTAGCCAAAAACCAGTTTTGTGCAACCGGAGGCTTCGCTTCCAGTCCAGGGGGTAAATTACTCTGAGGCTCACCGGAAAATAAAGATAACGAAATTTAATACTTTTAAATATTCTTCCTTGTGTGCTCTTATGCATTTTAGTCTCTCTCTCAGTGATTGTATCCAACGGTATCAAGAAATTTTAAAATAAATTGAAAGTAAAATTGCTGGAAGTTTGTGAATTTTAACATTGTTTCAATTATTCATTAAAAATAATTAATTAGTAACTTAAAATGATTGATTACACCCACTGACTCGACAATCCGGTGGTAGTATTTAAGACAACTTAATTTCATAAAATAAAGGTGTACAACTTCTACAAAAAAACTTAATGGTACGTATTTTGAGTTATCTAAAACCCCTAAAAAAATCAACGCACAACATGGCAGCAACGGCAACTCTTTGGAAGCAAGATTCAACGATTCCACAAAAAAATAAAAACAATTGAGGGTTTAACCTTAATTGATTGTCTGGGTGCCTCTAGCATCCAATATAAAATTATTGGTATATAAGAGACACTTGGTGGCAGCGGTAAGGGTGAGCCCGAAGGAGGTGTAGGTGTATGGTGCTAGCCAGATCACCCTTGGAATATTTCCAACTCCGCCCAAGCAAGGCAGACCAACGAGGCTGCAGAAATCCATACTACTGCGGCTGCTAAATAAGCCAATAAGACAGACGGCCAGACAGACGGCTGCCAATAAGACAGAACCGCCAAAAAAGAATTTGATGGCAATGTCATCAAAAGAGGAAACTGCTCGTAACGACGTATCTATGACACAAGCCGCAACTAATATTCTGAGGCATACTCTTGACATATAAGTTCCCTTCATCGATCCCCTCCCATAAGACAAACAAAAGGCGAGATAAGGTACCAAAAGACCACTTCAACAAATGAACTCCCAACACAAACTGCCATTTCAATGCGACATGAATGAAGTTAGCCTTGAAGTTATCGGCGAGATAATTATGCACACTTCATTTCCGAGGACTGCGAACCTACAAACTTTATTTTTAAGTTGCTGATTGCCACTGAGCGTCTTAATCCACAGGACTTATGGGAGAAAAGGCCAAAGACGGGTCAAATATTATTCACTCCGTCGGAAAAGTATAAGGTGTACTCCATTGTGATGATGCGAAACCACTTTGATCCTGTAGAATGGAGAGAAGTAACGACCGGCCTACAGAATCTGAAAATGGCCTTGAAACGTGACCGATTTCTAACATGTCGTCTGGAAAACTGTAGTGATTTACTAGGTAAGCTAATACAAAAAGAATGACTAAGTTGCTGTCGGGCATATTCCGGGGTGGTCCTTCCACTATCACATTATGCCACGGCAAGATAGAAGTACCACCAAAGGAACCGTATAATACGTCCGTTCACGAAGCCACGAATTTCACTCCATTCGAATTGCTCTACGGACGCCCTGCGCGAATACCGAGTTCCTATCCACCTATTGATAAATTGGAAACGTACGGATCCTATCTCATTCAAGCAAAATAACAATTGAAAACACGGTATGATAAAAAGGCACGTTCTCTTAACGCAGTGATTGGTGGTATGGTGATCATATTTAAGGACGTGCGTAGAAATAAGTTCGATAAAAGAGCTACTGGAACTTATACCATCGTGGGCTTCACGGAAAATAATAATGTAATCCTCGAAGACGAAGATGGTACAAGGTTCACAAAGCATGCCGATAAACTCTTGGCAACTAATTGTTAAAATATAATAAAAGATACTTACAATATTACTACTATACAATATTACAAAACTTCAGCAGGATCAAGGTATCACCATCTCCCGTTCCAGGTCAGTACTAGCATCTTCTATGAAAACCGAGGGCCCGTGAGGCGAATTATCAGCCATTGGAGGATTAACATCTTTCTACATGTCAATAGATTCCAGGACTCTTTGACAAAAATCCAAAACCGGCACCAGTCACTGGGAACCTATTGCCCACTTCAATTAAAGAAGTTTACAAGCAGGTCATCCAGGACTACAATATGCAGAATAAAATGAAAATCGCAAAATGAATCAGAAGGGACATAAAGAGAGAAATCCGCGAGCTGGATTTGCAAACGTCAATAAAAATTGGCACTCACATTTGCCAAACAACATGCGAGTGCGAAGAACCAGCCCAATGATGGGATTTATAGGAGGAATCGTGTGGCCAGTAGCAGGCTTGTTGATTTATGAAGAAGGATAAGCCATGGAAGCGAAGATCGAAGACTTCAATCATGCTCAAGCAAATTTATCGAAATTGGTCAGTCGGTAAACATATGTCATCAGATCTCATCTGGAGGACTTACACTGAATCACCAAAATACATGAACATCGACAGCAGCGGTTGCAGAACGAGCTAAATATTCTCCTGAAAACGTTGGTGGAATATCGACAGTACTCACAAATGTAACATATTCCTATGCCCTGACCAATTTACTGCAAGCAGTAGGAAATGCTTTAGATGAGTATATCCGATCAGGTGATCGAATAATGGAGGTTGTTCAACAGGCGAGAAAGGGAGAACTACATCCAGCATTGCTAACCTCTGAACAAATATAACCCATATATCGCGACATCCAGGATCACGCAACCATCGTGTGTTTACAAATACCTGGGTCACACGTGAGCATTGACGAGTTAGTCAAAATCGCCGTAGTAACAATTAACTGCAAAAATGGTACACTCTACGTCGTATTGTACATACCACTAATTGACGAGGTCGAATTTACCTCTTATGAAATTCATCCACTTCCGGTACAACAGCAAATTTTAGAAAACAGAACGGGAAGGGCATAAGTACTATCAAAATTTACATATCTGTTAATAGAGGAGACTCAGCGCACATACATAATGATAACTCAGTTTGAGCATGCCCTATGTAGCAGAATGAATAGAAATTTTCTATGCCCAGGTCTGTTCCCCATTTATGTAACAGCCACCCATCAAACCTGCGAGGCTCAACTCTTGCTAAATTCATCCCTAAAAACCTTCCGAATATGCAACATACAGGTATCGTCCAAACATTAACCTTATTGGAAGATTATACCATCTTTCAGCAGTTGGATATTTTCAACACCTAAGGCAATAGATGCCGAGCTCCACTATACTATGGAACCCCTACGTCAAATTAATCTCCAAGGCTTGGGGTTTATCCAAATTGCACTAGGGTGTAACATAAAAACAACTACGGTCACCCTACCAGGATTGGAACTTAGTCATAAACAAACAATAACCGTATATGAACCACAGGTTCATTTGGACCTTTGAAAATTATCTTCAAAATTGCAAAAAATCAACTCAGATAACAGACTTAATCTCAACAACTTCCCAGTAGGTGATAAGCCTGCCGTCCTACAAGTGAGGAGAGAAAAATTTGGAACAACCGGAACAACAATTATACGATTTCAGTATGCAAAGGCAAGAACAGTTCAGTCATACTTCATTAATACATAAGTATCACCTATGCCTGCCTTGTACTGCTGTTAACACTGATAGTACTCTACCTCTGTCAAGCCGCTCTTATTAAAGCATTATTTTTCTATCCCTGTTGCTGTGTCAAAACGGCCTCGAAAACGAAGAAATCATTTTGAGAAACAATAGCCAATGAACCTCTATTTCTAGGACAGCCTGTTCAATTATCTTCTCCGGAGGAGCTCACCGTTCATGATAACCTAGAATCCGCTCAAATTTTGCTAGGCAAAACTCAATATGACTTTTCTACCCATGAGGATACACTGTCTAAGCATCACTTTTTTCAAAACATAACCCAATCTTCGTTCGACAATTCACCATCAGCCCCATCAAGGATAAGAATGCCGAAGCAGACACTACAACTTGCGTAGATCGCTGACTCATATCCTCTTAACCCTGAGTTTTCGTCACTGCCAGTACTGTAAACACGTGGATCTGAACATCGAATTCTTCCTGTTGCTATACTAATGTAGTGTGGTGATATATAAAAAGGCCATGAAGTTCCATAGAGTGTGTCGCATTGTAGAATCAGTGGTATGGGTTATGAGTAAGATACCTGAACCAGCAATAATGAATTGAGTGTGCATGAAGGGTGAATTTTTTTAATTTTAACCAGGAATAAGGAATCCTAAGACTAAACTATGCAAACGACTGCAACCCGGAGAGTATTCGCGGGTTTCACACAAGGGATAAATGATATGTATAGGTAGATAAAAGAGAGGGAAATTGAAATACCAGGTATCAAGGGGAGGATATTGGTAAATATTTGTTACCCTAAGGGATAGAGTAGAAATTAATCACGGGGAAATCACGGTAATCGCGAATTAACGTTAAGCAAATTCTTTCCTTTATAATGGCATACAGTTCATGTTGTATTAAAAGAAAATGTAAGTTAACCTCGTTCATGCATAATCAACCTGCTTTTCGCAATTTTCGAGCAAAAAAGTGACAGAAGCTCGTCAGTTGTATTTGGGGTACGGAGACGAATTTCCCCTCGCGAGGACATATCCATTGCTTCAAATACTGGGAATGCATTCATATCAGCGTCATTATCTGCATGCTCCGGAAGGTGGAAAACATAGAACTATTTTCTAATATACGGTACGTATAAAAGATAATAAGATGTATTTCGACAGGAGCAGCTACGACATCGGACACTGGTGACATTCAAGGACGATTGTTAGAATTCCAGGGGGGGTTTGTTACAGTGGGCCATGTGAGAATAGGCAGTTAAACAAATTCTCTTCAATTGTTTGTCCCCACAGCTACACAATCAATAGTGTACATGGCCGCGACCGATGTGGATGTACTTCCCGTGGAAATACTATAGTATAAATAAGTCTCATAGGTTAAAAAGGGATAGAGAGATAGAGCAAACCAACATAATGAAATCGCAATACATTGACTTCGCTACACCGAGTACAATGCTGGAGAGCAATGGCGCGTGCCAGCCTCCTCTCCCCGCCTACACACATGCAGGCTGTGGTCACTAATAAAGGCAACCTTGAAGACACATACTTTGATCCTGTTTTGCGGACTCGTTAGATGGCTCTGTAGTACTTTCCCCCGCTACACGTCGTTCAGTGGCCAAAGTTTCATTTATCTCTCTTACTCCTTCGTTGTTTTCCAAACGTCAGCACATGTGAAACCTAACCCATCAAGAACTATTTGAGAGCTGATATCTAATTTGTTATCATTATTTTCGACCTGCAGATTATCGTTGTAGTACACAACTGAACACTAAAAGAGGGAGCGGTACCTTCTGTATTATAACCATAAAAACAGAGTAATATTTTGAGAAAGGAACCTGCCAATAAGAAATTTGATGTCGAAAATGATGACAACATTTTAAGGAAAACTGCTTTCAAACATACTTCCTTCATCTTTCTTTTTTCCTTAGAACATGTTTTCATGAAAAGAGCAATAGAAAAACGAACAAAAATATATAAATAATTATTCCGGTAATTATTTATGTATTTTTATTTGTTTTTCTGTTGGGTTTTTCAATTTATTAAGTTTGTTAATTACATTATCTACAAATCATCTGAATATAACCTCAAGCATCTAATATCTTATCTTAAAAACCTGTGGGCTCGTTTGATGGCACCACCGTCGATTGTCGGTCTGCATTTCTAAGGCTTTGAGTGACCACAGTCTGCACACATGCCAGCATTCTTTCCCAGCCTATACTCGTGTCACCTTCTAACCATCCTATTATGCGGATAATCGCGAGACTCAACGCGATTGAAAAATGTAGATTAAAAATGAAGATTGTTAATAAAAATGAAAATCTTATTTAAATGAAAGCCTTAAAATTAATTCGACTACCTATTACGCACATTTAGAAAGAAATATTATTGATTGGTATCTTGCTAACAATTATCATTCAATAACACTAGCCCTCGTTAGAAATATTGATACTCTTTATAAAGCATGGGAAGATCGATTCAATCATGTGTAATTCAAACATTGCTCAATAAATCATTGCCAACAATCTCTTTACTCCTTAAAACTATAATTACCGAAACAAATTATAAGCAAATACAAATCTAATAATAAAAGCTTTAATTATTGTTTAACATAAATAGTTAAACTAATAAGCAGCTGAACAAAAGAACAATAAACCAACTAACTAGAATGTTTACAACTAGATCGGAAATAATTAATAATGTTTCCAGATTTATTATAAGCAAAACTTATAATTAAAACATTATAATTAAAAAACTTGCAGGATTGATGGGGATGGCTGAGATACCAAATAAATATTTCGAATTAATCTAGTAAAATTTAACGACATAGCAACAGTGCATGAAGCCACATGTATCAAATACTGCTTACACTGCGTCTTATATATCGGTATTATATATCGGTGGTCATACCTTTCCCACGAGAGTCAGCAGAAAAATCCCACTGTCCTATTGCTATGCGAGGGGACGAGGTTGATTCGCGACCTGGCTCACCAGCATTCATCGACCAGCTCTCTCGTCTTGCTAGGTAAGAAGCCCGATTGTTATAGGGAACATTCAATGTTCCCTCGCTCCATCCGCTTTTCTTCGCACGTGTCGCGCCGTGTTTTGTCGCCCTGAAGGTTTGATTCCGATAAAGGGAGGTCCGACAAGGGAGGGTTTTGGGAAGTTAAGTGTAGAAACGCGTTGAAGTGAAAGGCCGATATCGGAGATTGTGTGAAATCCTTCTGCATGGGGCTAACCACTTAACTAGCCAAGAACCAGCTATGTGCAACCGGAAGTTAAGGGAGTTTCTCTCTAAAATTTAAAATTGTGAAAACCTGTGCGTTGACAATCGCGACGCATTGTGAAAGGAGTGACGGGTGGAACGGGGCGGTATGGA
>NC_046657.1:57958029-57964580 GCF_010883055.1 Belonocnema kinseyi
CCGTAAGATAAATGTAACGAAATTTAATACTTTTAAATACTCTCCCTTGTGTGCTCTTATCCATTTTGGTCTCTCTCTCTCTCTCAGTGATTGTATCCAACGGTATTGCGAAATTTTAAAATAAACTGAAAGTAAAATTGCTGGACGTTTGTGAATTTTAACATTGTTTCAATTATTCATTTAAAATAATCAATTAGTAACTTAAAATGATTGATTAAACCCACTGACTCGACAGTGGGTGTAAATTATTGGTATGTAAGAGACAGCTGGTGGCAGCGGTGGAATTTTGAATGCTGTCATTGTTTGCCAGTTTTTGTAATTGGTAACAAAAATTGTTTTTTTTTTTTAAATTTTATGCTTAGTAGTAGTAGAACATTGGATTTTTTTATCTGGTACAGTGCTTTTAAATAAGTGATAATAAATTGATACCTACATTGATTAAGCTCGTTAAATGTAATAACTTCTGATTCATTAGAGCAGCTGTCGCATTGTGCGTCGGGCTCCGGGAGCATCATCATTTTAATTTTTTTTTCTTTCTGTTAAATTAATTTTTTTTATATTAAACCGCAAGCTATAATTTTTCTCCTGAAGGTAAAGCTACTAAGGGTTCGTACCCGTAATACGTCACATTTTTTTTGTTTATATCGTTTTATCCCCTTTCCCTTCAAGGCAATTTTATTTTCGTTCTTATTTAAACATAGGAAACACGTGTGATGTATTTTGTGCACGGTCCCTAATTATTTTGTTCTTATATAACATATTCGTTCATATCTATATGATGTTTATAAACATTCTGAAAAATATATCTTAAAACACGCGCTAGATCTTTATTCTATGCTACGTTTGAAGCGAATTTATTGTTTCAAGGACATGGTCATACATTGCACATAATTTATATGAAGTATAGAATGTATTTTTTACCCCTAATAATCTAATAATCGTTGGATTGGTACTCGTTATCCGACGAAAAATCTTTTTTGGAGGAAATAACTTCAGGGACCAGATTTTTAGCCTCTTAATTCAAATGTACGAATAATATTTAAAAAAACTCTTCGCTTCTTTGCTCAGAAACGACATTAAAGTTTTCGTATCTTTGATTTTTACTGCTGTGATGCCAACTGTGATGCCCTTGAAAACTTTTTCATAATATTTAAAACTAATTTTATCATTCTCAATAAGTACGTATAATTGGAGGATTCCACGTATTTTTTAATATTTCAAAATACTTATTTGCATTTTCAAAGCGCACCATTTTTTTTCTTTATTTTTTAGCTCAAAGACCAAATTTGTCATGATGGCTAGACATAGCTATGCTATTATGTAATATTCTCACAGAAACACGCGACTACGATGCTAATTTTTCCAAATGAAAGTTCCTAGAAATTCCTACTTTACCTAATGAAACTCTTTTGAACGTCATAAAACTAGCTAAAAGGATATTTTGCTTGTAATAATCTGCTAGTCTCCATAAACTTGAATGCAGTTTTTCTTAGTCTGCAATTCCAATAATAATAAATTGTGCGATTTTTTAAAACAATTTTAACAAACAAATGCATCGTTCATTAGCAGCGGGAGCATCAAATAGAAAAAATAGACACTTTTTTGTTATACTTATTTTTAAAAAATTGAACAAATTATTAAAACATCAGGCTCAACAACTATCTAGAAAATCTAATTTTATTTCCATTGAGAACCAGCGAGTTGTTTAAAATTGAATTTATAATAAATGGACTTACGCTTAATGAATGATAAAAATATTTAAAAACGTAACCCTTTGTATCTTCATGCAGAGTTGATGTACCAATTCGAGTGTTTACCGAATGGACACCCTATTCCTGGTGTTCCTCGTAGCAGACCTTCTTCCTCTCAATATGAAAGGCAAAATTCACCGGAGAAATCTCTTCGCCCCGTCGAGTCTCCTTTTTTTTAGGAAGAACAAGGCTTTCCCCTGTCAGACGCATTGCTTAACCTATCAGAATTACTTCTTCTGACGGACATAGATATGATCTTGAACAACTTGAATTTATTTGTCTTACTTCTATTAAGAATCCGAAACGACTATTCATACTGCGAAGATATACTTTTCCTGTTGATAAACAAATTAAATTACTCCGAGGAATAAAGAAATGTGCGCCAATCTCGACAAATGGACAAATTGTATTGTTGACATCTGATGGTGAAGTCGTTGCAATATTAGAAACTAGTGATTATCTTGCTCGCGTCTATGGTTTTAGTGGTAATAAACGTTGGTGGTAAAAAAAGAAACCGCTGAAGTTCCAGTAGGTGGGAACCGAAAAATAATGGTGAATTTTATAGTATAAAGTGTAAACAACAATCCTCTACATTATAACTTCAATTAAAAGAAAGAGCAAAGCTGAAATTTAATAATATTTGTAATGTGAAATCGGCTCAAAATGCTATTTAAAGTGATATGATCTCAACAGAATTCTACAAATTATATTTATCAAGTCATTATGTCTATTCTGATTGCGATAATATTTTGTTCTTGAGTTTTCTTCAATAAATTATATGCTTTAGAGTTCCATTTAATATGTGCTTTAACGTAAAATTTCGTTACTGGCTAGATGAAATGGCAAAGTGAGCAAAGCGAGGCTCTTCAAAGAAAATATTCACTAAATTTCGGTTTCTTTGTAGGCTCAACTCTTACATTTTTTAAAACCAATTCATCGTTTTGAATAACTTTCCATCAAAAGAGGTTTCTATTTTTTGCAGTTTTTTAGGAACCAAAACTCGTTTCTAATAGAAACTCGAGCTTTTCTGTATCTGATAGGTTTATACTAATTTCGCATAAAAAACTAGTGTTTTGTATTTAAATAAAGGCTTTATATTCAGTTAACTGTTACTGCATAAAAAGTGTATGTATAAATAAATAAAGCTACATGCTATGAGAATATTATAATAAATTATTAAATAATTATACTTGTACCAAAAGAAAGTTTCTATAAGACTGCCATGGTAAAAAGAGAAAAATAAAAATAAATTCACGTTCCCTGTTATATATGGGTAATCCTCCACCGACTGGACAATTTGGTATCCATGGATTATATCAACAAAACTACTGGTTGCTGAAAAAAAACTGGCGTATTTTTTTCATCTCCATCTACGTAAATAGCAATAACTTATATATTTCAGAACACAAGTTACTGTATAAAAGATTCAATAGGTATCATTGTTTAGTCCTCAGCATGCAGACATTTTGGAATCTTTGATTTCGCCCACTCACCCTGAAATACCTAATTACGACTTGTTACTTAATTTATTTAAAACTATTTTTCATGGAAATGGTGTTTATTTATGAATTTCAACCATTTTTTACTGCGTTTCTGTTTTTCATAGAAACAATCTGTTGAAAATATTATAGCTCAGATGAAGCAACATATAAGGTAACGTTTTTGAGCACCTGGTTCCAAAATTATAACCTTTAAATAATAATAATAATTTATTATTTTATTGGTGAATTGTTAAAAATAATTTTTAACTTATTTCACTTATTAAAGTTGCACAAATATGTAAATTTAATAGATTTCAAAAAATTTATTTAAGAAAAGTGAGGTATTTCATTCGGTTCCTAAGATTTAGAGATTTTAATCTATTTGTTGGAATTCAGTCTGAATTTTTATAAATTTATCCTGCGTTTTTTTAACTGTTTGGGACTGCGATCAATTTTTAAAATTCACTTAAATTCTTCTAAATTTTCCTCACTTTTAATGCAATACAGTTTTTTACATTCTCATCCTAACGAGAAGGTATTGGTTTTATGTAAAATTTCACTTTGTCGGTTTTCATCAAATCTCCGCGTTTTGAGACCCACTGAGGCAGAAAAAACTATTTTTACGAAGGCGTTTGTTTGTCTGTAGTCTGTATTCTGTAGGCACGATAACTTTCGTACAATTTATCAGATTGGATTCTGCTTTGGCACACTTTTTTGTAAACCTAAAAAGAAAGAACATGTTTATAAATAAGATATTTTGCATCAAAATTCAAAAAGTGAGCGCGTTTAAAAAATTTTTAAAACCACATTTTTTCAAGATTTCAAAATTCTATGAACGGTTATTCATAATACTCATAAACCCAAAAAATTTATTTTAATGACTTTTTTCTATAAGAAGAAAATGATCAGAGTTAAAGCATTTTCAGAATCCAAAAAAAACAAACTAAAATGAACATTTCAAGCCAAACAACGTATGATATGAAAAAAGTCAAGAAAAGAAAAAGTTAATTCTTTAAATTTATACAAGATGATCATAACAACTATTTTAGTTCGGTCGAAAAGTTGAAAGTTCAAAATTTGATCGTACCAAAAATGTTTGAAACCACATTTTTTCAAGATTGGAGAATTCTATGTACGTTTGTTTATAGTACTCAGAAGCTCAAACAATTTATCATCATGTCTTTTTTCTGTAAAAAAAAAATTATCAGAGTTAGAGGATTTTCAAAATCCAAAAAAATAAACTAAAATTAACATCTCAAGCCAAATAACGCATTATATGAAAAAAAAGTCAACAAAAGAAAAACGTTCCTTTTTGAAAGGCCTACAGGACAATGATCACAGCTTTTTCAATTTGGTCGAAAAATGGAAAATTCCAAATTAGATCGTACCACAAATTTTTGAAACCACATTTTTTCAAGATTTCAAAACTCTTTGTCCGGTTATTCGTAGTATTCGGAAATTCAAACAATTTATCCCTATGACTTTTTCTAAAAAAAGAAAATTATCAGACTTACAGAATTTTCAACATAAAAAAAAACTAAATTGAACATTTTGAGCCAAATAATGCATGATATGAAAAAAATTCAAGAGAAGAAAAACTTTGATTTTTGAAAGATCTAAAAGATTATCATAACAAGTTTTCTAATTTGGTCGAAAAGTTGAACATTTCAAATTTGATCTTACCAGAAATAATGAAAAATCCAAAAACTCCATTTTTTGTCAAGAATGTTCGAAAATATAATGAACAAGCGCGTGGCGCGCGGTAAATACATAATCAAGCGCGAAGCGCGAGATAAATCCGTCATCGAGCGCGAAGCTCGATGCAACAAACGCAACAGTCGCGTCAGTAGGGTACTGGCAGCATCTCAGGTTATATTTAACACCTGTCGCATTTTAAGAAAATTTGTCGACCATCAGGAAGGAAGCGACACAAAATCTGAGGAGTGGCATATAGTAGCTATAAGAAAGCTTCTAGAGGTGACTGTTGTCACCTCCAACATTCGCGACCTCTGTTTAAGTATAAGAAAGGTAACAGACGATCTCCAAACAACACCATGCTCCTAATTTTTAACGCACAACACCATGTCAAAAGATTTTAAATATCATGTTGAATCAACTGATAACATCCTTGTATCATGTCACTTGAATTCATACGTAGTGTGACGGGGCATTATAGACCTCGCACAAAAGCATAGTAAAATAAATATTATAGGTATACTGAGCAGTCTAGTCGCTGGGAAAAGAGCCCAGAATAGCGAATCAACATCATGGCATAAATGCTAACCTCGGAAGAATTCCGCAATTGAATTATTATAATTGTTTTAGTGAGTGGTAACAAACTTTGTTACATGTTCCGTAAAATCTGGGGGTACTACCACCCACAACAAACGAGCTGTCAAAATTCGCCATGGTATGGGAAGTTTCGTCATGAACCAATAAGAGGAGGTTTCCCAGCACATGCGCAGTGGAGGAGATTCCCGCTCGTACAAGAGTGCTAGGAAACACAGGAGGCGGCGCACCCGGAAACAGTAGCGAATGGAAGACTACTAGGGCCGAGCCGTGAATTGATGGATCAACGGCGCGCCACCACGCTGCGAAGGGACTAACTAGCGACTGTCCCACTCCCTTGTCTCTCTCTCTTTCCACTGATCTTTGGTCTCACTTTGTGACACAAGGGGCGATTCGGTTCTCACTTACTGCGCCGAACCGAGACACTGCTCTGTCGAGTCATTCGTTACTCTGAGCTTGAAGCCAGCGCGTGGCTAAAACGGAATATAAAGGCGATTGTCACTAGCAAATAAAAAGCCTAAGGATAAAACTGAGAATTTTGAAAAATAAGAGGAACGGCACGAGGTTGCAGGATTTTTCCAGGTAGGCCCCTGTTTCAACTAATTGTGTAAAAATAAAAAATTAGCCTGTAAATCGTAGATCAGCGACATGTGCCGAAATGGTAAGCACACGCCGTTGAAATTTGTGAGTTGCTGGCCTCGGGCAAGGTCATAGTTTGTTTGTAACGTGCAGTTACATAGCACCCAGGCCCACGCGCACACGAGTCCACCGATGTTGCTCCCTTCCACTCACCACCGTCCAGTGCGCTGACGCGCCGCGCAGATACGGGCTATATATCTAGCTGCGCGGCGCTGAACAGAGAGTTCGTCGGGTGCGGTGAACCGAGTAACGGGTGCCCCCGTGGCCGCCCTTCGAGTTCAGGGTACGTCGGCGTCAGGTGCCCCTGACCGGCCTACCCGCCGCCCCCCTTCTCCTGCTCCTGCCGACCCACGGAAAACGATCCCAGGGCGAACTCCTGCCCCCCCCCGGG
>NC_046657.1:57964680-57966679 GCF_010883055.1 Belonocnema kinseyi
CCCTCATTTTGTTTTCCAGAATACGGTTCCAGGGCAACACCAAGACCTCCACTCCGGGGAAGCACGTCAGTAACGTCGCGCGTTCCAATCCGCCGCTCTCTTAAATGTTATTAGCGCTTAACCTAGCATGTAACAAACACTCTCACATTCATACCGATAACAGCGACACGGCACGACCACACTTAGCACCTAAGAATAGAAATGTAGCTTATAGGAAAATATATCGTTCTCTTTTGTATCAAAGACCGTTGTTCGTTTCCTTATAAAACCTGCCCCAAATCCGAAACCCTGGCAAGACTGAAGCGTCCGGTGGGATAACACGCAGGTAGAACGAAACGAACCGCTACATGGCACCAGAACAGGTTTTCTTCCGTTTTTATTATTACTATTATTATTATCTTCACTTGAGACCCGAATAGGTTTTGTTGTTCAGAAATCGCGTTAGGAAACCGGAGTGGAGGTTCCCCCACCCATTCCTTCCCTCACCCTGTTTACCCCCGCCATCATGCAAAAATCCCTGCCACCCGTCCGAGCGGTATAAGAGAGTGAAGCAAGCCCCAGTCGAGATCATTCGAGCCAGCTCTTCGACAAAGGAAACATCGGACAGAAACCGCTAACCGATAGCCGAACCGCTCTGAACACTCACCGAATTATTATTGTTACCTGCATCGAATTACCAAAATCTTAGACCAAATGCGAAAGTGGAACTGCCACTTCGACGGAAAAAATGTCTAGGGATTTCTGGAAAGACTGAAAGATCTCCAGAGAGCCTACAGCTTCTCCGACAACGAAATCCTAAAAGGCTTCCCGGAGCTTCTTAGAGGGGATGCCCAACTGTGGTACCGTAACAGCGCAGCCGATCTCACCACTCTGAACGACGTAGAGCAAAGCCTGAGGAGATTTTACCTTTCCCCACATGAGCTCAGACAACTAGACCAGCAAATTTACAACCGACACCAAGGGAACAGTGAACAGATCCGCAACTACGTAACAACCCTACTAACATTCACAAGAAAACGAGGAGGATTCACACCAGAAAAAACGATGGAAACGTTGTATTACAACATGAAGCCAGGACTACGGCTGTACATCCGGCTCTCGGATATAAACACCCCCGACGGCCTAATCCAAAGAGTGGAGGAAATAGAGGAGGCTCCGAAACTCCAGGCGAGAGACAACTACGGGGATCATCGTACAGTACACAAGCCCGAAAAACAACCAACGTCTACCATTGAACCAAGTTACAACCGTCGAGAAGTCTGCTGGCGCTGCAAACAACGAGGTCATGCCCGGGGAGACTGCCGAAACAAACCGAGAAAATTCTGCTCCTGGTGCGGAACCGATGGCGTCCTCTCCAGAGATTGCTCTTGCAGGACACAGGGAAATGAGAACCGGGCCGGGCCCAACTAGGCTCGCTTCCGGTCCTAGACACTACCTCACATGACGAGCCCAGAATCTTCATACCAGTAAGAATGGGAACATACACGGTAAACGCCCTAGTGGATCCAGGATCAGTATGCTCATACGTAAACGCCGAAGCAGCACAGGGTTGAATAAACCAGGGATGGCAACAGGAAGAGAATAACACCATAGCCATAATGGCCGACGGTACAGAAACGCACCTTGGTGCAGTTCTCTCTGGTAACCTACAAGCCGTGGGAAAAGAAATACGAGCTGAGGTCTCTATAATGGACACTCTTAGTCACAGCGTGCTCCTGGGGATCGACATCCTATCACAGCTGGGTCTAGAAGTCCATATCAACGGAGTGAACCTCTTCCCTCCGACCAGAAACCAGAAAAAGGGGAGTCTGCTCCACCGAAGGACCGAAGACTCTAACCGACCTGAGACCCAGAGAAAGGAAAATAGCCAAGATCTTTATCGACAAGCAGATGGCATGACTAGCAACAGTCAAAGGCGTAACACCGTTCGCCAAACACGAGATACGGCTAGAGGATCCAACACCGCTCAAACAACGTTATCGACCGAGAAACCCAGCCA
>NC_046657.1:57966779-57974401 GCF_010883055.1 Belonocnema kinseyi
CCCCCCCCCCCCCGGGGAGAGTCGGGACCACGACATCCTCCCCTCCTGTACCTGACCCGAACCGACCGCGGCGAGGTGACCTGGTCCCCCGACTCTTCGCGCGCATAGCCAGTAACCCGTATGCGCAGCTGACCCAACCCTTCATTTTGTTTTCCAGAATACGGTTCCAGGGCAACACCAAGACCTCCACTCCGGGGAAGCACGTCCGTAACGTCGCGCGTTCCAATCCGCCGCTCTCTTAAATGTTATTAGCGCTTAACCTAGCATGTCACAAACACTCTCACATTCATACCGATAGCAGCGACACGGCACGACCACACTTAGCACCTAAGAATAGAAATGTAGCTTATAGGAAAATATATCGTTCACTTTTGTATCAAAGACCGTTGTTCGTTTCCTTATAAAACCTGCCCCAACTCCGAAACCCTGGCAAGACTGAAGCGTCCGGTGGGATAACGCGCAGGTAGAACGAAACGAACCGCTACATGTTTCTGATAAAGTAAATTCATTGTTTTCTTGCCGGGGTTAAATGGAGCTTATAGTTCCAATCCACACGATGGGGTCTTCCACGCCCTTAGCCAAGATATGCGAAGCCTACAAAAAATTGGCATAAACTGGCCTCGAGTAAGCCAACTAACCTAGTGTTAATTTTGGGAACACGGGTTCCCCCCTTGTAAGTTTGTGTCAGGAATTTGAGTTTCATTAAACTTATAACTATTATTAAAATGAAGTACTTGGTGTTGTGTGACCTAACCCCTCTTTCATGCGTCACTCCTTATTCACTCTACTCTATCGCAGCTTTCCGAGCAAAACTTAATTAATATTTCAGTTCATCGACAATTTTGATAGTTTTGGTGAAAATTATCTGTCGCCCTACAGGCATATTGTTGGACTCATCTGCGAGTCCAACTAAATAGTAAAATCGATTTAAATGACAAAGTGAGCAGAAACCAGTTATAGTAGCTATGACGAAATACCAGGTTCACTGAAAAAAAGTACCTCGCATATTCTCATAGAGAAGAGCTATCAATGGCTCTATCCAGCATGTTTCTCAAATGTGCTGGATTCAGATCGATAGGCGATACATCCAGAGGGCAACTGCATTCCGTTGTGCAAAGTGATCAATGTAAGATCTACTGGATTCCGACTTGCCGTCATCAGGCTCAATTCATCGCGAACCAGATGCGAAAGGCTGTTATTCTTGGATCACTTCAAGCATCAATGATCAATGTTCAAGTAATCACATTTTTCGGAACTCTAGAACGTGTGTTCACTTTCTTCTCCTCATCAGCTCATAGATGGGATGTTCTCAAGTCATTCGTAAAAATATCCGTCAAAAGACATTGTAAGACTCGATGGAGTTCAGAAGCTGAAGCTGTAAAACCAGTATCAACACAATTGGACGAAGTTATTTCTGCACTGGAAAAATTAAGAGACACGAGAAGTGACAATATCAAAACAAGACAAGATGCAGCATTGTTTATCGACGCTATTAAAACGTTTAATTTCGTTACTCTCCTGTTTTTCTGGGTGGAAAACCTCTCATCTTTCGATAAAGTTCAAAAAACATTGCAGGAAAAGGGAATAAGTTGCACTTGTGTATTGTTACATTTGCAAAAATTGATTGACAAACTTGATGAATGGAGAACTGATTTATGTGACCGTGTCATTTCCAAAGCAAAAAAAATGTAACGATTGAGGCGTCAGTACCATCAAGAGAATTCAGAAAAAGCAAAAATGCCAGGAGAAAAATGTGATGACGTTGGACTGAATGGAGAAGAAGAAGAAATGCAACGCTCTTTAATCGAAATATTAGATCGACTTTCAACGGAAATATCTACACGTTTCACAAATTTGAAAGAACTGGACGATCGATTCAGTTTTTTATGTGAATTCGGGTCAATAATGGAGCTTCCTGTTGCCTCATACAAAAATAATTTGATTGAAAAATGAAAAATCGACGTGTGAATCTTGCTGGATTCTACCCTGATAGCGTAGAATTATACAGTGATATTGAAGACGTCATGCCTTTATTGAAATTGCAAAGAAAAATTGAGAACAATTTGAATTAGTACCAGAACAACTTTCATTGTGCATTTCTTCAATGGGACTAGTAGTCTACAAGACAGTTGCGCTCGGAGCGACGGCCCCCTTCGCCCCCCCCGCCAGCTACGCCACTGCCTACAACTTCTGACATACTAAAGCTATGCAATTTTCGGAAGTATAATTACATTTGAAATACATTTTTCCCGAGAACTGCTTTAATTTACGCGAATCAGCAAGACAAGAACTCAAGACAAGCAGCAGTGGGGCTCCGATACCTACTGAAGGCGATGGGACTCATCGGATTATTTCGCGCCATGGTGAAATAATGAAATGTATCGCGAAGTTATTGGAGCAAAATTCATGAAAAATAGCAGTGTACATCAATTCATTTTATTCAAACATTAAATATAAATTAAACTGCGGTTTGAAATTAGTTATTAACTATAAGATTTCTTGTTAATATTTTATTGAAATTCAAATTTCTTCTCAATAGTTCCAAATTGGTGGCGTTGTCGTAGCCAACAGTAAGTTTTACGACTCAACAAAGAAAAATAAGAATTATTTGATAGACTGTGAGAGAGAGAGAGGGTGAATAAATAGAGATCCGATCAAGTGATTTTCTGTTAAAGAACTTGTTTTTATGTTCGTTTATGCAACTGCGCAATATGCTAGAGCGCGTGCTTTCTCATTCAAGGTTTTGACGTGCAGTGTTTTGATAAAAATAGTAACTTTTTCTGGATACAGCTGGCTCCGATGGCTTAATTCGAATGAGCGATCGAATATCTGAATAGAGTATTTTAGAGAAAGCGCTGCTTTAAAAAGGCATGCTCAGTAGCCCGCAAACGTTTAAAGTACATACGCAGGTAAAAAATTAATTTAACGCGTATCGATAAAGTTCTTCCTCATTTCCGTTAAATGTTCAGTTGACGTTTGTCTTCGTATTAGAAAAAATATCATTTACTATGCAGAAAAATACACCGGAAATGGTTTATACGCCCCTGACTTTTTACATCTGGAGTGGCTTATAATGTGTTAGTTACCACCCACCGTCAGCCCCAAAATCGGCGCTATAAAAGAGTTTCACAGTATTTCAATTTAAAAATTTAAAACAAGAATTATCAAAGCACAGTCAACACTTTTCTTGTAGGTGTGATATTCTTTAGTTTAATATATTAAATTAAATTTTCCTTTTTCTTTCTCATTTTAATAGAATTTCTCGTCTTCCTTAGATGTCAAATAAAATATTTCAAACAAATTTTTAATAGATGCAACGTCGGCGGTTTATCCGAAAATATTTAAAGTAAATTTAAGCAAAAAACCCTGCGTTTTTATTTCTCTTGATTTTTTTTTAAATTCATCATGTAAATATTATATTACATGATAATTTTTATCGACTATACAATTGTATGGTGTCATAAAAAATCATAAAATACTTAATTTAACTGTTTTAATAACCTTTCGGCAAAAGAATAACGCAGTAAAATAGATAAAGAATGGCAAGGCTCCTCAGGTGGATTTATGAAATATAAATATCTCAGAAAAATGTCATGAAGACAAGTATAATTACTAAGATAACTACTCAGTGTATATTACATAATCTTATGCATAAGAAAAATAATCATTAGTTAAAGTTTTAATCCAGTTCTTTATTTAAATATTGACTAGTTTTTTCTACTTCGAAAAATGAGAAGGGCATCTACTTTGCCCGTATACTTGGCAGTTTTTCTTAACTCTATTGGTGAATATAATAATATAATATATGTGTAATTTTTCAAGTATTGTTAGGCTTTCAAAGAAGAACAATTTGTTCGACGTAATCTGCACTCTATCAGATTACTATTTTCAAGCAAAGTTGAGATTGTAAGCGGGCGATCTTTAACTGACTAGGAGAGGTCGCGAAATCTACATCGCCGATTGGACTGAAGCTTTACAATATGGAAGTACACTAAAATCCATAAGGGGCAATTTTTTTCTCTCGATTAAATGGGCCTTTGTTTCTGAGATACCAAGGTTTGTGTATACGCGCCTAAACGCTGACTCGTCAGTGTGCCCGGTATGTTCATGAAGGTGTTCGCACAAGAAAATCCGTTGCAGCGCGCTGGAAACGCATCACGGACGCACCGCCCGGTCACGAATACATGAGGCCAACCAATTGCATGCAACTTGTCGTGCTGCTACGATCTGAGTGGTCTCGTATAGAAGGGTGTCGCTATTTACACAATTTCCTACACACGTGAGCCAGTTATGATTTCCTATGCGGACGGCTTGTCTGTGAGCAGTCTTCAGCTAAACGGCCACGGGTTTTCCCAAACGAACACGTTAAGCGCGTAATAAGGGGCCCGGGCCCAAGAATCGTGAGTCCAGTGCTCAGGCACAAATACTAAAACTTCGGTATCTCGGAAAATTGGTTTATTCGGTTACAAAGAAAAAATACTCCTCTAATCAATTTTAAAGTACTTTCATTCTGTAAAGCCCAAGTCAAATTGGCGACGTATATCTCTCCATATCTTCTTATTATTTCTTACTGTGCGCGAAAGTTTTCCATGCATCACGATTTGCGCAAATCTATTTCTGTTCTCTCAGAATTCCACTGCTATTGTATATTTCGATCAACTCTCTTTTTAGTGTAGAAATGACATTGGTTAATAAACAACTATCCTAACTATTTTTATCAAATATTAAAGTAGAGATAACGCAGAAAAAAGTTTCATTGAGACTCCGGATTCTATAACCCCGCATAAATTTTGCTTCGCTGTTTCACGCCACTCCAGTCGGCTCCTGATAGGTTCAAGACTCTACTTTGTAGAGAATATCATGGCCCATCTTTTTTAAAATATTAATTTATTATTATTTAATATAAATAGTAAACTACAATTTAGCATTATTCTCATGAAGTGAAAATCAATAAGAGTTCGTGCACATAATATATCACACATTTTTTTTTATTTACATTGTTTTATCACTGTTCGCTGTAAGGCAATATTATTCTCGTTTTTATTCAAACAAAGGTAAAAAGCGTGAAGTATTATGAGCACGGCCCCTTAGTATTTAAATCTTACATTACATATACCTTAATATTTACATGATGATTAAAAAATATTTTGATAAATGTATCTTGCAACACACGTAAGATCTTTAGTTAAAGCTACATATAAAGCATATTTATTGCTTCAATGATATGAAAATGCATTGCACATAATTTCTATGGAGTAAAGAATCTATTTTTTACCTTCAGTAATCTAATCATCGTTGGCTTGCACAGTTTCTTCAAAGTAATTCTCACAAACTTCTACTTTTCTTGGATAATACTTTATTAAGCGAGCTTCACAGATTTACATGTCCTTCGGTTTTGCATGTGACCTTTGAAAACTTTATTATAATCTTGTAAAACACTTTTAGCATTCTCAAACAGTGTAAATATATGATTTAAAGAGAGCCTGCTATAATATGCATTTTGATATTGTATATTAAAACATTCTACCTCAATCATATGTTTCATTTTATCTTTCAATTTCGAACAATTTCCATCACGATTTTCTCTCTCCTCGTTTTAACATCTATTTTCTAAAATTGCCTTTTGAATAGTCCTAAATCTATTGTTTTCTAACAAAACGACATCACTATTGGTCACAGCTTTTGAGCATAGCCGTTTATGCTATTATGTAATATTCTCACAGACGAACACGACCACTATGCTAATTTTTTCAAATTAAAGTTCCTGGAAATTCTTGAATTTCCTAAGTGAAGTCCTTTGAACTTCATAAAACTAGCTAAAAGGATATTTTGCTTGTAATAATCCGCCGGTTTCCAGCAATTTGAATGCAGTTTTTCTTAATCTGCATTTCCAATACTAATAAGCTGTGTGATTTTCTAAAACAATGTTAACAAAGAAATGCATTATTGGTGAGCAGTGAGAACGTTAAATATACTTATTGATAAAAATTTAAACAAATTAATCAAACATCAGGCTTCAAAACTATCTAGAAAATGATATATTATTTTCGTTGAGACCCAGCGATTAATTTGTGCAACATTGAATTTATAATATACGAAAGCACTCTTAATGAATGATAAAAATATAAAAAGATTTAACCCTCTGTATCTTCTTTCAGAGTTAAGTTCGCAATTCGAGTGTTTACCGAATGGAGAACCTATTCCTGGTGTTCCTCGTAGTAGACCTTCTTCCGCTTCCTTTGAAAGATCAAGTTTACCAGAGAGATTTTTTTTCTCCGTGGAACCTTCTGTTCATGCGAGGAACAGGTCTCCCCCTGCCAGGTGCATTGCTCCACCTACCAGAATTGCTTCTTTTGATGGAAATGAATATGATCTGAACAATCTCAAACTTATACGTCTTATTCCTAACGCAAATCCGAAACGAGTATTCGTACTTCGAAGATACATTTTTCCTGTCAATAAACCAATTACATTACTCGCAGGAAATAGTAAATATTCGTCTATTCCGAACCTTGAACAAATTGTATTGTCAACATCCGATGGTGAGATCTTTGCAATATTGGAAACGAATCATTATCTTGCTGGCTTATATGGTTTTAGTGGTAAAAAACGGGTAAAAGTAAACATGGAAAGAGGCACCTTCACCCCAATGACCCCACAAGAAACCGCTGAAGTTCCAGTAGGTGGCAAGCGAAAAATCGTGACCAATTTTATAGTAGAGCGAATAAACAACAATCATCCACATCATACCTTCAATTAAAAATAAAAGCAAAATTAAAATTTGCATAGTATTTGTGATGCGAAATCGGCTCAAAATGTTACTTTGAGTTATATGGTCTTCAGGCTGTAATTTTTTGGTAAAGAATACTTTAGGGACCGAAAACTTTCAGATGAATCGGTCTTTATGTTAAGAAGATTGTTATTGATTGAAAATGGGTTTCTTTGGAGGTCCAACTTGTGACTTTTTTGGAACCAATTCGTCGTTTTGGATTCATTTTTAGCAAGAAGGGTTCCTATTTGTTGCAGTTCCTGAGGAACCAAAACCTGCTTCTAGTAGAAACTCGAGCTTTTCTGTATCTAATAGATTTAGACTGATTTAGCATAAAAAAATAAAGTCTTTCGTATTTAAATGAAATCTTTATATTTAGAAAACTATAACTATAGAAAAAGTTTATACATGTATAAATAAAGCCACGTCATTTTTTCAATGAATTTGATAAAAAATGTATTCTTTTTACTTTATTAACAAGTATAATATTTAAAACTGCTACATTTATGCATCATTTTCCTAGTTCTAGCTGAAATACCTATCATATACAGTCTGTCAAGTTAAAGCGTGGGTGGCTTTACTCGCAGTCGGTAAGGTGTATCGACATGATTTTGGTGTCAAAATATTAAGAAGAGCTCCCTCTTTCATGCTTTTTGATTTAACATTCAGTTTGCTTTCAATTCTCATCTTGTTACCACGTTACAAAAAATGAGTTCCGTATACGCTTCGCGCTTCGAGGCGCGAAGTCGCCTTGTTCCCACCCAAAAGGTCCCAAATTGTCTCACAATCAAGCTGCAAAGTACATGGGAAAATCATCGTTCGTCAGCAAGTGGGTAAAGCGGTATAAAGAGAC
>NC_046657.1:57974501-57990374 GCF_010883055.1 Belonocnema kinseyi
GAGGGAGCTCTTCTTAATATTTTGACACCAAAATCATGTCGATACACCTTACCGACTGCGAGTAAAGCCACCCACGCTTTAACTTGACAGACTGTATGACTATTTCTCCACAGACTGAGCTTTTTAGTGTCCATGTTTCATGGCCTGTGACCATTATATATACATAATATTTACTCATTTATAACAATAATCGATTTCCAATATCAATTATAGATACAAAAACTTGCGTAACTAGCGTAAATAACGTAACTAGCAATAAATTTTTACTATATAAAAGAATACTGTATAAAAGATTAAAATTTGGTTTAGAAAGGTAGAAAATGATTTGCAAAGAACTTTTCAATCTATTTCACTTTTGAGTTTTAAGAACACTTTTCGTTTTGTTTTCCAGCGACGTAACATACATTGACGAAACCGTCGTTTATGTTGTGACGTCAGCTGACAAGATGTCTGCACGCCGAGAGCCAAACAATAATACCAATTGTATGTGACAAAACATAATTTTTTTTAAGCGTGGCTAATAGTGAATCTTTACCAAAAGTCTATTTAGATATAATTTTTTTATTTTTATAAAGCTATTTAATTCAAACAAAAAATTTAAGCTGAAATATAATTTTTTCCTAAACCAACATAAAAATGAAGTTTGCAATAAATATCATTGCTTGGCCCTCGGCGTGCAGACATTTTGGAGTCTTGGATTTCGCCCGCCCAACCGGAAATACCTAATTAACGACCTTTTGCGCTTCTGAGTTTAGTTTGACGAATTTAAGTTACATTAATACTGGCGTGTTTACATGACGTGTTTGCAAATTAGATTGACATCTCGTTATTCATTTATATGTACTTAATTTAGGTAAATCTATTTTTCTTTAAAATAATGTTTGTTTATGAAAATAGGGTTCAGTACGTAATTTATTGACTTTTCTTTTGACCATTTTTTTATTTGAACTAACCATTAACATTCTAATACCAGCATTTTGTAGTTGTTATAATTTTAAAATAGCATGTTTTACAACTGGAATAAAACAATGTTTCGCATGAGGTTTGAAAATTTTTAAATTCACTTAATAATCTATGAAAAAATGATTTCTCTGCATTTAATATTTGTGTGAATAATTATTACAACATATATTTTTTAGCGCCAGTCCTTTCTTGAGACAAAGATATATACGTTAAAAAAAAGAGTTCATGCATTTATACTAATGAAGCATTCATTTAAATCAACAAGATATTGTGTTTAGATGAATATCTATTTATTTATATTTTATTCATTACTAGAATTAAATTATTTCAGGTTCATCACGATTTCAAATTATCTGATTCGTTAAAATTAAATATGTGTAATAGTAACAATGTTAATAATTTTAATTTGAGGTTAAAAAATCCAGTTGTTAATGTATATGCTTTTTCGTAAAATTTCTTTTAAACAAATATTCTCAAACAAGGTTTAGATTATTTTAGTCCATGTCTGTGGACCCAAAACAAAATTTGTTTACAATTATATTATCCCATCATATTTTGTACATTTTTTAAAGCATTAAACTTTTAAATTAATATTTGTATCGAAGTGCAATTTAAAAAAAACGCTAACGCTTTTCCGATAAGGCTGAGAAAAACAATTTTCTTTTTAGGAGCCGTACATAAACAGAGCTAATTTTAATATCAAAAAGACGAATTTTCAGTAACAGTTGAATTTTGAAGTGATAGAGATTGTTTGCTCAATCACAAAACAATTGAACCCAAAATGTTAAAATTTAAAGCACAAAAGAGGAGCTTTCTTAAACATCTTTGAATTTTTGACGGAAGAATTGAATCCTCAACTAAAAAAAAATCATTTTCTACTAAAAAGCACAAAGCTTGTTATAAATAAGTAGGAATTCTGATAATATATAGGCTAAAGAATTAAAGTTTAAATAAAAATTGAAATTCATTTAAAGATCGTTTCAAGTCGAACAGGCAGTCCAGGCTGAAGTCACATAAGCATTTGCCTCCAATATGTGTTGTTTTCCAAATGGAATAAGACGACACGTATTGTACCAATCTTCCAAAATGCATTTGATCAAGTTTCAAATATTTAAATTTATAAATTTTAAACAAGAATTATCGAAGCACAGTCGAAACTTTTGTTGTAAGTGTGATGTTCTTTAATTTAATATATTAAATTATATTTTTCTTTTTGAATTTCATAGAATTCCTTGTCTTCCTCAGATAACAGTTAAAAGATTTTTTAGAAAGTTCATAATTGATGCAATGATAGGGGTTTATCTAGAAAAATTAAAAGTGAATATATTTTTAATAGCTGCCATTTTTTCTCTTGATTTTTTAAAGATTCGTTATCATGTAAATATTATATTGCAGGCTATTTTGTATCCGCCTTTTAGGTTGATTTATAATCTATAAATATTTCAGAAAAATAAGATTAAGAAAATTATAATGTCTAAGATAATGACTCAGCCTACACTATATAATCTAATGAAAAACAAGAATAATCATTAGTTAAAGTTTCATCCCAGCTCTTTATTAACATATTTACTTGTTTTTTCTACTACGCAAAATGAGAATCGCATCTGCTTTGCCCATATACTTGGCACTTTTTCTTCACTCTATTGGTGAATATAATAATAGAATATGTCTGTAATTTTTAAATTATTTGCAAGCTTTCAACGAATAATATATGCTCAACGTAATCTGCATTTTATCCAATTACTATTTTTAAGAAAAGTTGATTAACTTTATTGAGGCAAAAACGCAAAATAAAACGGAGATATTAACCCCAGACTGTAGACGGAGTGTAGAATACTTTATGATCCAACGAGAAATTGACTGACTGGTCACTGGCCGGGCCAACCATGGTTATATCCCATGGTCGGGAGCCGGCTGGGCACTGGTCAGGTTAATATTTTTGTAGAAATTACACATTTTTGAAGAACCGTGATATTATCAAAGACGTAATTATGGATGCTATATGACTTATTATTTGAAAATTATAATTTAAAGATTTATTAGATCAGTGAAACAAACATGAGCTTTCTTAAATTCTTTAAAAAAAAACATTACATTTTTTCGAATAATTTAACATTTTAAATTAAACTGTTATCGATTCTGCTATGTGCAACAACATAAATGATACCATTTTTATAAATTCCTCTATATTCAGAAAATGTTTAGTCTACAATTTCAAATTTACCGCCATATATAGTGCCTGCTTTGTCTGTCGTCTGCAGAGACACTCAGTTATTTTCAGTTTCGCACCTGGAACGACAATGCTCCTTGCACTCACGTCGCGTCGTCTCTTTGAACTTCGCAAATAAAATCGAGACTTGTAGTTAAAATCAACCTTATTTCAGTAATTAGTTTGAATCCCCCACTTAGTGCGCGAATAATTATTATTTTAAATTAAAATATAGTCTTGTGTATACAGTTTTTACTTTCTTCCTTCCTAACCTTGAATCACCACGTGGCTTCCAAATTGCTATGAGTTTCTACCATCAGGGAATACAATTCTACTCCAATTTTCTTGCCAGAATTGGTCCACTTGATTTGACTTTTAAAGTTCAATGTAATCTTTACGATGAGCTTTAAAAGACAAAACAAGTTACCAGTTTCTCTCCCTTTTTTATTTATATCGTTTTATCCCTTTTCCATATCCTTCGGTTTTTGCATTTGGTCCTTAAAAACTTTATCATTATCTTTAAAAGAACTTTAAGTATTCTCAGTAAGTGTAAATAAAGGTTTACGCGTATTGTTTATAATCTCCATTGTTATTTTTCAACATCAAGACCAAAACAAATATAAGTATGCAAATGCAGTGTAGTTTCTATTTTGGCCACTTGAAGCATCCGAGAAAAGAATTATTCTGCATGCCGTAATTCAAATTCAGCTTTAATGGCATAATTGATGAGACTGAAAATAGTACTTTCTCCTTTTTTTTGCATATTCTTTAAGGTATGGAAACATGTAACTGCCTGCAGTGCACTGGATATAGGCACTAGAGAGAAACGAGTATAACCATATTTTCCTTTTATTAAACTGATTAGTAACAGAAATTTTCAGTAACACTACATTTTTCGCATAATCAAATTCAGCACATGACTTAATGAATTCGGGGGACTTTGAACTATTATTAATAGTACCTAATTTCCATTATCACACATGTCAATATGAGACCACTTGAATGCACAGGGTTAGTTGTCATTTAAGAACACTCGAACTTAGGTTGAATGTGTCCAGATTCACTGGTTCAGAAATTGTTGTAGTGGGTTAGCGCGCGGTAACACTACTAATTCAATTTGAAAATATTTTACTTGCCCTGAATTCTTTCGTTTGAATGGTATGTATTTACTAATAAACGCCACGGAAGCCAGCACCGCTTCCAGTGTACTTACAATGAGCCGATTCTTCTAAAGAACACGAGTAAAATTGTGTTACACTTCATATTAATAATTAAATTAGGAATACAGGGTGGACACAATGGCGCATACCAGAAAGTATACGACCCGTCTTCTTTATCCCTGTATATAGTTTTAAATCTTACGCGTGATTTTTAAAATAATGTAAAGAGGGCCTGCTGTAATGTGCCTTTCACTAGCAGTCACAGCCTTTGAGTATAGCTGTTTATGCTATTATTTAATATTCTCACAGGCGAACACGACTACGATGCTAATTTTTCCAAATAAAAGTTTCAGTAAATTCCTAATTTTTCTAATAGAAGTCCTTTGAACTTCATAAAACTAGGTAAAAGGATATTTTGCTTGTAAGTATCTGTCGGTAACCACAAATTTTCGGTTATACTTATTCATCAAAAATTGAACAAATTAATAAAAAATCAGACTCAATTACTATCTGGAAAACTTTTTTTCATTTCCTTTGGGATCCATCAAGTCAGTTTTGCAGAAATGAATTTATAATATACGAACGTACTCCTAAATGGTAAAAATCTAAAGAGATGTAACCCTTTGTATCTTCTTGCAGAGTTAAGTTCCCAATTCGAATGTTTACCGAATGGCGATCCCATTCCTAGTGTTTCTCGTAGCGCACCTTCTTCCTCTTCCACTGAAAGACCAAATTCAACAGAGAAACCTCTTGCCACTGTCGGGCCTTCTGTTCGTGTGAGGACCAGGTCTCCTCCTGCCAGGTGCATTGCTCCACCTACCAGAATTGCTTCTTTTCTCGGAAATGGATATGATCTCAACAATCTCGAACTCATTCGTCTTATTCCTATGGCAAATCCGGACCGAGTATTCTTACTTCGAAGATATACTTTTCCTGTCAATAAACCAATTACATTACTTGTAGGAAATAGTAAATATTCGTCCATTCCGAACCATGAACAAATTGTATTGTCAACATTAGATGGTGAAGCCGTTGCGATATTGGATACTAGTGATTATCTCGCTGGCGTATATGGTTTCAGCGGTAAAAAACGGGTTAAAGTAAACATTCAAAAAGGAACCTTTGCCCCAATGACTTCACAAGAAATCGCTGAAGTGCCAGTAGGTGGACAACGAAAAATCGTGTCGAAGTTTATAATTAAGCGTGTAAACGACAATCCTCCACATGTTACCTTCAATTAACAAGGAGCTTAACTAAAATTTAATAGTATTTGTGATCCGAAATCGGCTCAAAATATTATTTAAAAATATATGGTCTCAAGGTTATAATCTTTCGGAAAAGCGGCAGCCAGTCTAAGAATTAACTATAGTCATTATGTCTATTTTGATTGCAATAATATTTCGTACTTGAGTTTTCTTTACTCAATTATGTCAGTCAGAGTTTCATTACATATGTGATTTAACGTAAAATTGCGTTCCTGACTAGAAAAAATGTCAAAGTGGACAAAGCGAAAAATTGGTTTTTTGGAGAAAATATTAATTACAATTGGGTTTTATTAGAGGTTCAACTAGTGTCTTTTTTGGAACCAATCCATCGTTTTAGATTTCTTTCCAACAAAACGGGTTACCATTTGTTAAAGATCTTCATTTTAGTACCTTCCAATAAGTTTCTTAGTAAAAATTAGGTTGTCAATAATAAATAAGAATAATGAAGTACTTTAAAACTTATGTTTAAGAATCCCAAAGTTAGACTAAAATGTGCAATCCTTATCATAATTGTTTTAATTTAAATGCAATATACACGACACATGCACGCAAATATGAGTGTCTCCGAAATTTTTTTTGAGGTCACATCGATAAATAAACATCCGTCGTTTGATAACTAGAAATAACTTTTTGAGTCCTAATTGGACCTTGCTTTAACATTTTAGAACAGAAGTTGCGGTATAAATGATTAAAATTTTGTTTAGAGCGGTCGAGAATGATTTCTTGAAGAATTTTTGTCCATTTGGGCCAAATACCAATTATAGAGTTCCTCTAGGGGAGTTGTATCTCGTTACCCCCTCCACTAGCCAACGCGAAACTGGAATCCGAAATACGTAGAAAAACGCGAAACATTTGAAGTTTTTTCAAGAAGAGGTTACACATCATAATATATTTTCGTGCAGTATTTTTTAGGAAAACAAGATCCTGAGTTTAAGAACGTATCGATAGAGAGTATTAATCAAGATAATTGGATACCTCACGCGAAATTTGCTGTTCTAGAGAAAATCTAACCAATTGCATGGGACAAATCATAATTTTTTTAAATCGTGAGCAATATTGATTCTTCACCATAAGTGTTCTAAGATATAATTTTTTTATGTTTATAAAGCTATTTAATTTTTTTTAAACTTACGGTGAAATAGAACTTTCTCCTTAACCAACATAGAAATAAAGTTTTGTCCATTGCTATCGGTATCATTGTTTGGTTTTTGGCGTGCAAACATCTTGGTTTCTCGAATTTCGCCCATCCAACCTGAAATACCTAATTACAACTTGTTGCGCTCCTTAGTTTATACCGGAGTGTTTACGATACGTGCTTGCGAGTTAGATTCACAACTCATTTTTTATCTATATTTACTCAAATTAGTTCGTACTACTTTTCTTTGAAATGGTGTTTATTCATGAATTTCAACATCGTTTTTGCTGCGTTTCTGTTTCTGGTAGAAAAATAAGTAGCGGAATGATCAAAAGTAAAAGTCAAAAGTCGAATCCATCGTTAACATTTTTAAAAGAAGTGGAAAGGTAACAGAATGAAAAAGAGCTAATACGACAAGAAAAAGTTGTCAAAAATTAATGAAAATCCTGTTGAAAAGACAAAAGCTTAAATAAAGAAACATCGAAGGTAAAATTTGTGAGTACCCGGTTCCAACAAATATAACCTCTAAATAGCATACGCAATTTAGTATTTTATTGATACGTTATTTCCCGAAAGCTCTAGCGGGAAGTTTCAAATTGAGTCAGATTAAACATTTTGCGCCTGCTTTCTGTCGAACAGCACATAATACCGGGTATATACATGGTGAACCTACCCGATAGACCCAAATAACATCATTTTATTGAACATTTGTTGTTAGCATTATTTGAAATTAAAAAAACCAGCCTTTACTATGTGAGTAAGTTAAAATTAGGTGGTTAAAAAAAGAAATGGAACGCCATGTAGTGAGATAAAGTACATATAATATAATTTTCGAGTACTCATGGCCCTTACTTTACATAGGGGGACCCGCGTACCAAAGATATTAAGAGGATGATGGCTCACTTGAGGCCATTTTATTTAAATTTCTATCATTACATTGGCGTAAACCTTTACCTACGTAAAAGGCTATTAAAGTGTGGTAGCCCCTAACAAGTTAATTTGAACTATAAGTTCCAGGTAATTAAAAGACAAAGAATGAACTGACTCTACTGTACAAATCACCTACCAGAAACTGGTATACTGTTCTTCGATGGTGTTATATGAGTTTCTTTATCAGGGAACTCAGTTTCGTTGGGATTTGTGGAGGGTCACCCTTTTTACTTTATATTTCTAAAGATTTAGATCGAATGATCAGTAAAGAGGTTTCACTTGTGACACTCATAGGGGGAAACACTTGACCCCCTATTTGTGCGTACTTTTGGTAGACATATTATTACGTCGATATTGGAATTTCTCCTTGGAATTCGTTATGGTTTCACGTAATCGTGGAGTGAGAGTAGATCTCTTGTACGAAGGAGATATCTAGGTTTGGATCCATGTCCGGGATTAGTGGATTGTAGGTAGACAAAGCGCTAACTTACAGTTGTGCACACAATTTAAGCTTGTCAGTGTGCACGATCCTGGCCTTGTTTGGTTCTAAGATGATGGATGCATTTCTATCGCCGTCCATTTTTCTAAAATGTACGGTCTGTTGATATAGTTATCAAACTTGTATTTTGTTTGAAGTATCCTCTTGTGGTGACAGGGTGAAACTGTTCGTCCTTTTTGCAGCAGACTACGATGTTAAGGGCGACACGATGTGATCGTGAAAGCTATTACTCTAAGAAAACGTTGCAAAGCGGAGCTTATCATCCTAGTTGTTAGCGCTCTCAAGTTGCTGGAGATTTCCAACAACGTTTCATGGCTCCTCTTCAACGATCCTAGACTTTAAAGTTTAATAAGCTGTTAATTAAATCTGTTTGATTCTGAAAATCTTAGAGAAGGTTTTCATGCAATGGCGAATCAAATTTAAACCATGATCAAACTGCTCCGTTTGAACCATTGCGATGGTAGCAGAATCTGCCTTCTTAAGCGAAAATGTATTTGAATACCTAGTAAAGTTTCATAGAATTTTCAGAATGTCGGTATTACCGTTTGAAAAATTGGGAAATAGATAACATGTTCCATGCTATTAAGCAGAGTCGCGACCACCCTGTACATAAGCGTTGTCGGGCCACGCGCGACACAGGGCGGAAGCCCTCGAAGACTCCCAATATCCCGTTCGACGACACGTTCGTCGTCAGTCTCGCGCTGGCTGCTGCCGCTATCACGTACTCTATATCCAGTTTGTCTAATCTGGAATTAAAACACCTCGTGATCCTTATCGCCATCTTAGCGATTCACTCCTGATGGCCGGTTCATTAGGACTCCACCACGAGTAGCCCTCGCCCTCGCCCCACGCGGAGATCACAAGCTGTGTCACGATCTAGGCGATTGGAACGCCGAATTGAAGGTGACAATTAACTACTCTTGTTTGCATTACATGACATCTCATCAATGTATTTAACCCCTTTTATCAGTGCCTTTAATACTTTTCCACTCCTCAGTAGTCAGTCCTGCCCCACCAGGTGCTCAAACCAAAGAAAAAGAACACCTTTCCTTGACAAATCTTAAACTAGCCGAGAAAAAGGTAGACAACGTTCAAATGTGCAAAAGTGTACCCGACCATGTTAGGTCAACTACGTGGGGGAAAATGGTTCCGCCTTTAACTTCATCTGTCGGGCACAGAAATTAAGCCAGCGTCCATATATGTATTAGTATTTGCCGAAGTTAGCTCTGAAGAAATGAACTGCCTTGTTCACAAAAATTCAGAAAGATTTTTAGTTTTGCACACGATCCCGAAACACCTGCCTTTTATAATAATGAATCATCATCAAAGCATAAGTCTCTCTGTAAAGCTTTATTTCCCGTTCTTATCACCTCTTGTTACCATCTTGCTACTGAGAAATGTGAAGGCAATGCATGTACCCAATGCTCCCTCTGCAGCACGCGTCACTATTTAAGAACTAAGCTAACGACATCTCTGTCGGGCAAATCAACTGTTTCTATACCTCTTAATGCCTCTTCACCCGCACGCCATAGTTTTTGACTTTGCATTTTTCACCTGTAGCTGTTGACCTAGTCTGTACACTAGGATGGCTCAAATACGCTTTTTTTTTAGAGGGAAACGATCCCCCCAATTTCATTCCAAAACCGAAAAAGGAAATTCTCTAATTTGTTTTCGATTTTCACCGGTGCCGGTTTTGACTTGAAGTTTCTCATGTAAAATACATGGAGAAAAATAATTTTTTTAAACTTTTGAAATAATTTTTTAGGGTTTGAAAAAAATGTGACGGGAAAGTATGGGGGCCTGTTGAGAATTATCGAGAGAAGAATTTCTGAATGTATCAGACATATAAGTTTAACAACCCTAACACACTCTCACGAGTACCTGAAAACTACACTCAAACAAAAAATGTCAATACTTCATGTAATCGACCTTTTGAGCACTGTATTCTCGTTTCTTTGAGTTAAAATTATTAATATTGGTCTAGTGGAATATTTATTATCATTGAATTTTTAATCATATTTATTAATATTAATTCATTCATTTTCAATTATTTAAACAAATGGAATTTGTTTAAATAATTTTGTTTCAAATTTTTTAGTAATGAACACTATAACTGTGGTTCGAGTAGAAGATTTATTAGTAATAATCAATTACTGATTAATAATTAATTTAACAGTTATATTTAAGCCATAATTTTTATTTGGAAAGAAATGCAAAAAACTAAAATTAATAAAACAATGTTGATAAATATTCCACGGAAGAAATATTATTAATTTCTATTTAAAAAGTATTCAAACAAATTCTATTTGCTTAAACCATTAGAAATTTATGAATTAATTTTAATAAATATTTCACTAGACTAATAGCAATAATTTTTAGGGGGGAAAACGAATTTTCGAGAAAAAAATTATTTAAACAAATTCTATTTGTTTGAATAATTAAAAATGAATTAACCAATGATAATAAATATTCCACTAGTCCTATATTAATAATTTTAAGTAAAAAAGAAGAGAATAATTTGTTCAAAAGGTCGATTTCATGAAGAATTGACATTTTTTCTTTTGAGGGTAGTTTTCAGGTACTCGTGGGGGTGTGTTTTGAATATAGAAAAAAAGTAATAGAACCAAATAAACACAAATCGCGTAGATTCTCAACAACAGCTAACAAGTCAAACAGAGGTTTACGAATGAACACAATGGAAAAAAATGGAAATATGACAAAAAATGGAGTTTTGCAATATAAAAAAGGACTCAATATATATTCACTCATAGCTAACAGAAATAAAAAACTGTTTCAAATTTGTTGTATCGTGAAAAAAACCGCGAATGGAAATTACGTACAACCTATGAGAATCTTAGAATTTATTACAGAATATACATGAAATGGAACGATTTTAAAACTTAAAAAAAAATAGAAAATTTAGTAAAAGAATGGAAAATTGTCAATCTAACCAAACTTCGGCCAATAAGAGGGAAGTCTCGGATAAAATTGGAGCTTTCTTTAATACAGCTTTATTTTCAACAATATAATTGAGTCATTAACTAAAAAGAATAACTTTCTACTAAGAAATACGAATTCTCATCTACATACATACATTTTTAATCAAATACAGTGACATCTGGATTAAGTGTCGGTATTTGGGTTGACATGACGATGCCCATCAATCTAATTCTAAACCAATTACTTAAACTTTAAACAAATTTTCAGTTATTTTCTACCAAATGGTTAAATTTTTAACCTCCAGCAGATCAGGTTTCACACCAAAAAAAAGTTGCGCCGCCGCCTAAACTAATTTATGAAATATAAATGTTTCAGAAGAATGGGCTCAAGACCAGTATAATCTTAAAGATAACAACTAAAGTATATCTTATATATTCTGATGTAACGCCAGAATAATCATTAGTGAAATTCTGAATCCAATTCTTCATAATTATATTGACTAGGTTTTTCTCTACTTGGAAAGAATGAGAATCGCATATACTTTAGCCCTATCCTTAGTGGCTTTTCTTAACTCTATTGGTGAATATAATAATATAATATATATTCAAAATTTTTAATATCTTTAAGCTTTCAGAAAATAACAATTTTTCCGGCGTAATCTGCCTCGTGAAATGAACTGCCATATGGGTTACGATTGTTTTGAACACAGATTTCGCCAATGGATAAAAGTTGAATAAAATATCAGATAATAAAGAAATAATGTGGAAATTGTGGCAATTACCCACATTTAATAGAGAAACCTAATAAACAAACAAAAAATTGTCAATGTGCATTATTTAAATTAGAAACTTTACTATACTTATACTTTTTATAAATTCATTTTATTAAGAAAGAAACATAAAACTACTTAACTAATTATAAATGTTGCTGCAAGCATAAAATTTTAAATTAAAAGAAATAATACAGAAAATAACGAGTTTTGCCACAATAAATTCATCATATGCGAAAGTACTCTTAATAAATGATAAGAATGTAGAAATACGTGATCTTCTTTTTCTTCTTGCAGAGTTAAGTTTCCAATTTGAGTGTTTACCGAATGGCGACCCGATTCCTAATGTTCCTCGTAGCAGATCATCTTCTCCTTCTAAAATAACAAATTCACCTGAGACTTCTGTTCCCCTTGCAGAGCCTTCTGTACGAATTCGGTCTAGGTCTCCCTCCGCCAGGTCTAATGCTATACCTACCAGAATTGCTTTTTCTGACGGAAATACATATGATCTTGAAAATCTCAAACTCATTTGTATTATTCCTAAAGCAACTATGAACCGAGTATTCTCACTTCGAAGATATACTTTTCCTGTCAATAAATCAATTAAATTATTAGGAGGAAATAAGAAATATTTCCCCATTCCGAACCATGAACACATTGTATTATCAAGATCCGATGGTGACGTCGTTGCAATATTAGAAAGTAGTGACTATCTTGTTGGTTTATATGGTTTTGGCGGTAAAAAACGAGTGAAAGTAAATATGGAAAGAGGCACCTTCACCCCAATGACCCGAGAAGAAACCGCAGAAACTCCAGTAGGTGCCAACCGCAAAATCGTAATGAATTTTATTGTGGGACTTGTAAACGACAATCCTCCACTTCATACATATACGCAAGACAAAGATCAAAACTAAAATTAATTAGTATTTTTGATGCAAAGTCGGCCTAAAATGTGATTTTGAAGTTATATATTTGCAAGGCCATAGCCAGTTTTGTTTTGGAAACGAATAAAAAAGTTTCTAATTGTGATAATATTTTGTACTCTAATTCTGTTCATTAAATAAGGTCATTCAGAGTTCTATTACATGTCATTTTATTGACATTATGAGGCACTCAAAATTTGTAACCTAAAGCTAAAATCTTTGCAACATCATCTGAGATTTCGACCGTCTATAAATAGTTAAAGCATTCGTTCAATCCAAAATCAGTAATTTCGCTTTTGAAAGTTGCTTTTTAATTCCTCTCGATTTAAGTGTTTCAAATCTCGGAGACATCATATTTAAAAATTAAATTTATTGTTTTAAAATTTTGAAATAAAATTAGAATTTAAATCAGTTATAACAAATTTATTTAAGATGTATTCAATGCTTGTTGGACATAAGAGTTTGCAATACAAAATTGTACAATACACATAATAACAGAAGAGATGTTCTCAATATCATTATTACAGTGAGATTTATAATGCAAAAATCGCAATTCATTTCATAACAATAGGATCTCGACTTGATAAAAAGGGCAATACAGTTTAAGGTAAGGGGGTCGCGATTCAACAATTGGGACTATTCATTAACAAGGGTTCCCAAGACAAGACAAATGATATTTTGTGATGGGATGGTCTCAACACTATAAAAGAGATTATAATGTAAGGTATGAGGATCGAAATTCGATAATTAAATTGATTGACTGGGAGGGTCTTAACATTATAAAACGGTTTCAACACAATCAAGGATTTCACGTTATAAAGGGTCTTAAAACAATAAAAGGGTCCTCAAGAGTATAAAAGTGTCTAAACACAATACCAGCTATCAATTTTGGAATTCAGCGTTCCATATTGTAATAAAAATTTATAGTCATGTTATTCATCATCTATAAAAGAAAAAACATACGAGAGAACAATTAAAGATGATTCAGCCAAGAGTTAAATTATTTTTCAGTTAAAGGATAAGAATAAAGTAAATTGATACAATGATTTGATTTATCCCGACTTAAAAAATGTATATACTTTTGTTTCAAAAAGTGCCATTTTTTACGTATGAACAATCATAATAAGTAGGATGAGAAAAATGTAATGCCTAATAAAGGAAAATTCTAAAATTTTATGATATATTTTGTTAGAACATGAAATGATCTAAACAAGTTCAGTTAACAACTATTTGCAAGTTGGACACAACATATTTATACGCAAAGTATTTTCATAGTCTAACATTCTATATTATTTTACTTTTATATTTATATTTAGGAATATAACTTATGATCATTAAGAAGAGCCCTATAAACGTAAAATCACAGATTGTTACAACTTCAACTAAGATTATTTATAGATTCAGATTGCTTTTTTTAAGTCATTGACAATCAATACATTAATTAGCAATAGGCAGCGGGTGCTCATCTAGAAAATTGCATCCGCTCGCAGCGAAATCCCGGTAAAATTTCAGCCACCACCACGTCTCACGACCGTGAGATAGGTGCTTACAGTCTGAAACGAAATCAATACGATGATCCGGAAAAAGTTTCGTGCACCCTGAGAACACGGAGTGATCCAAGGACTACCGCCTTCTGCATTTTTCCCTCAAGTGTTTTAGCATATTGTTGACACGCAGGGCTGCTTTTCAGGCTATTAACGAGTGCAAGCTTGGCACCTCCAAGAGCGCCGATGATAAGGACGATGAGTTTAACAGAATATTCCGGGCACAATCGTTGCAACTCACTTATAAGGTCCCTATACCTCTCTTTCTTTTAATTCTCCTTGGCTATGATGTTTTTGTCAGCTGGTGCCAAAAATTCGATAACGAACATGGTTCGCTTCTCGAAGTCAAGAAGAACCATGTCTGACCTCGATTGTAAAACAGAAACAATTGTCGAGAATATAAAGTTCCAATATATGTGACACTTCTCATTCTCGACAATTGATTCGATTTCCCTGGGACCATTTAGAGAAGTGATATTAAGGTTAATGCCGTAAGAATGACAGAGATGGTAATAAAGCACTCTTAGTGCCGCATTGTGCCTTTGGATGCAGGTCGCCTTTCTTTCAGACTTTACCGATAAGTTGATAGGCAAATCTTACATAGAAGATCTAAAACCCTTTGCCCGCTCCCCGCTCTCCCTATGCTCTCTAGATGGCGATCCGATGAAGAATTAAGAGGACCATCTCCGCCACCTCCACGAATACGAGGATTTGAACGAAGAACTCAAGAAGAAAAAGCATGTCTCTTCCGAAACTTTTCGAGACACATTGGGCCATGACGAAAATTCAGCTAGTTCCAACGACGGCCGCCATACGGGACTCGCCAATGGACGAGGAGCTTGAACACGAGACCATCGAAAAATTTGACATCGAGCCTAGAAGACCCTCAAAACTTCGGGCTGCCCGGACACAAACTTATTCAAAAAACCAAAACAGCAGAAAGATCCCACGAACCCAGACCCTCTTTAAAAAGTTGAAGACCGTCTAGACCCAGAATCCTCCCCTCTTCCAAGCCTCCAACAAATTTGCGACCCAGGCTCCATCTACACTCAAAACGCACAACACGATCCCTTGTTGTCCTTACCCCCTGCTTATAAATATTGAATCCGCTCCCTCCTTCCCTTAAAAGTCCCACAACCCTAAAACATTAACGCACAGACCGTCCAGTTCATCGACACAATGCGCGATTAGGGTCCTAGGACCGTCAGGAGGCCACCCACAGGTACTTGCAGTACCAACGTCCATTGTGGGCCTTCAGGGTGGTCATCATGCCAATAATATGTGTTCTCTTCTAGAAATAATCAATTGAGATCAATAAGAAACGATAGAACTAATATCTAATCGTTTCCAGTTGTGTTTGTCATTTATGGTAAGATAAAAATGTTGGTATAACCCAGATACTATCGAGTTTTTATTCGGTATACTGCCTGAACAACTATTCTAATTTTTGTTTTAAAGTTTTTGTGAAATTATTGAAAATTCAATTTCTCACCGATAAAAGCATCCAAGCCATGTGTACAATCGATTATTTCTAGA
>NC_046657.1:57990474-57992322 GCF_010883055.1 Belonocnema kinseyi
CGCCAATTAGCACAAATGGTAAGTTCCGACAGTGCCTACAAGTGTGCCTACTGGCCGCTAAATGGCAATACCGGTTTCATATGTATACACCTGGTATGTACTGCTGCAGTATTGTGATCTAACTCATATGATGTTATAATCATTGATTTGTGTTCCAAGGTTTTCCTTTTTTATAATAGCATACGACTGTGAAAATAATACAATGTTCATAATTCCAGTGAACTCCGCTTATTGCATTTTGATATACAAATTGTAGATTTTCAGAAAAATCCATACAAACTATGACTTTATCTTTTTTCAAATCATTTTGACATTATTTGAAAAAATGTTATTGCTGTTATTCAATAAAATCTTGTTTTTTTTAGCTTAAACAACTTTTCAATAAACTCATCAATAAAATCTGATACTGATAATTCTCGTGTCTCCATTTTTTCTCGGTCAGTGGTTGTCCAACAATGAAATGCTATTTTCTCAATGAAGTTTTGTTTAAACAATTTTTTAAGTGTTGTTCGAGTCTTATTTTATTTTTAAAATTAGAATTTTCAGTTTTCCAATTCACACACTTTCCTATGTAGCAATCAGAAGAGTTTTGATCACATACTAAAAAATTAATGCAGTCTTTATAATCTTTTAAATGTAAATCTGTATTTTTTATAAGATTACTGACATTTAAATCGTCTAACATTAAATTGACATTTCCGTGATAAATTCAAACAAATTTAATATGTGCCACTACCTCCTGCAAAAACACAATTTTTGGGCCTTAAGCTAGCAAATTTAGAAAATTTAACATGATTCTCTGGATACTCTTGTATTAATATAGCATATACTTCTTTCAAATTACAGTGCATTAATCGCTTTCGTTTATGGACCCGAGATGCATCAGGTTCTTTAACTGACATTTTATCTTTCATTCCCCTAAAAGTTTTCCATTACTACCACAAGAGTACGTTCAGAAATGACTTTTATACATACCCGTGTAGAAATATAAACGTGAACCTGTTAATGCACTGACCAGTTTTCCCTTTTTTCGGCTTGGCGCCGGTCGGGTCAACTAGTAAGGGCCATAAATCGCTTGTAACGCTTTTGCAGATTTTTTCCCTACTCAGGGCAAACTTTTTAGGGCCTGTCCAGTTTTTCTGAGCTATGCCCTACTTTTCTAAATTACCATAGTAATAAACAAAAACTAATTTTATAAAACAAAAATTATTTTATTGAGTATGATGCTACTGAAAATACATATTATATTATAATTTTTCAATCTTTGATGCTGAAACAAACCAGTTTTCAAGACCAGTCGTATTTTTGGATTTAGCGTACTCAAAATCCCCTTAAATAATTGATGTCGTGTTTGCATTTACTTTGCCTTCCTTATGAACACAAACAGTTTTATTAAATTAACAACATTAACTAACTATTACTTTAATTATTAAAAAGCGTAATTGAAAACATAGAAGAACTATTCCGGCTGTAACTTTTGCCATTCAATCAGACTCTGGTATTTGTTTGGCAAAATTAGCTAATAACGCAAAAATTTGTTTAAATAAATTGTTTAAACAAATGAATTCTGTAATAATAATGGAAAATTTGGAATCAGCGATGCCTCAAACCCTTTAAACGATTTCTGGTTCATTTATTACCAGCAACACGAAAAACATGTAAAAAAAACCACGAAAAGCATGTCAAAAAACCACGTTTTTTAAGATATTTTGGTCTGTCATTTTGAATCAAAGAAAAAGTAATTCTGAAAAAATTTGAGATGAAAGTACACATGTTAAAGATAATCTGTGCCAAATTTGGTGAAAAAAGACCCGTTTCCGAGATATTTAGGTGGCCCGATTGACATGG
>NC_046657.1:57992422-57993817 GCF_010883055.1 Belonocnema kinseyi
CACAGATTATCTTTAACATGTGTGTTTTCATATGAAATTTTTTCAGAATTACTTTATCGTTTGTTTCAAAATGGCGGACCAAAATATCTCAAAAACGTGTTTTTTTACATTTTCGCCAGATATACCATTTTGAAGGTGAAAAACACAATGATTAACCCGAGATCATTATTCGATTTGATATTTCTCATGTTGGTGGTAATAAGTAAATTACTAAAATTGTAAATTTCAAAATGGCGGACTCAAAATGACAGCCGAAATTTAAAGTTTTTAATTTGTATGTAATGTTCGTTTTAGTATCGTAATATCGTTTTAATGTTCGTTTGAAACGTTATTTCAATAATCCTTATTATTATTATTATTTTGAAAATATCAGTAGCGAGTCTAATATGGCGTATAACAAAATTTTATATAATAGCAAGGCCAACGCCAACTCAGTCTTTTAAACTCTTCTGTGACCATAAAATTATCTAGCGACGAACTATATAAATCAGATATAGTTTTGAGGTTTGAAGCATCGCTGATTTTAAATTCAGCATTACCTTTGCAACATTAATTTGTTTAAACAATTTGTTTAAACAATTTTTTGCATAAAAAATGTCAGAATTTGATTTTATGTCAAAAAATACGTAAGACAGAGTATTGAAACTAATGCCATATTTAATTGCATAGCATAACGTTTTGTATAACATATTTAATTATTTATAAGAGAGATAAAAACTCTCAGCATTCTACAGGGTTGAAAATGTCATGAATATCATTCATGCCTGCGTTTTTGTTGTTTTTTTTTACATTTGTTAAAATTCTTTTAATTTTTCGTATTTTTTGTTTATTTGCGATTTTTTAATTTTTTGTTATTTTATTTATTACTTTCTTATTACGTCTTTTATACTTCTAAAGTTGAGAATTTAAGTGCTTCAAATGGTCCTAATTGGTTTTTACCAAATGCATGAGCTTTCCGAATATCTGTTACTCTTCCAGTACCTGAAAATCTTGCATTCAGTTTTTTGCAGATTCTTTTATTTGATTTTTTGAACGGAATAATATTTCTTTTTTTTCATTTGCTTTGGCCGATTTTTACAGATTGTCAATGTTTAGAATTTGTTAAGATGGTGTTCTAGCTTGCAGAATAGCACGACTTACTGCTGTCTTAAAGTTTCACCAAAATCATCGAAATGTAATTCAATGTTTTTAAAACTGTATTTATTTTTAAAGTGCTGCACAGCACCATCCGTGAAATAAAAAGTGTTTCTTACATTTTTTATTAGCTTTTTCAGTCGACTTATAATAATGCCTTGGAAAGTACCAGGTGTATACATATGAAACCGATATTTTTTCAAGAAAAAAACACATTTATTTCAAGAGAATGATAACAAATATTTTATTCAAAGTATGCGC
>NC_046657.1:57993917-58009501 GCF_010883055.1 Belonocnema kinseyi
CCGCGATTTCGCTGGAAGCGGGTGCAATTTTTCAGATTAGCACCCGCTCCCGGCGAAATCCTGCGGTTGTCCTTATGACAAATTTTTAAATATATATATATTCTAGACACTTCTAGAAATAATCGACTATAAACGATTTGCAACGATTAAGAGTGATCAAAAGTTGAATCGGTTTAAATTGTAGCTGACTGTGTCAGTTGCTCCAAATTGTGTTCAATCATATTAAATTGAGCAAATGCGCTTGCATGCAATGCGCCCTCTGAAGTTTTAGTTTGTAACGCACATGGCTCGGACGCTTTTATCGGTTAGAAATTCCATATTTTTATCTTAGCACAAATAAGAAACACGATTGGGAACGGTTAAGATATTAGTTCTATCGTTTCTTATTGATCTCAATTGATTATTTCTAGAAGAGAACACATATTATTGGCACAAGACTACAGAACCTCCAAAACAGTCTAAAATGCGAACTAGTACGTTTGTACACGCAACCTTATGTGAGTGGTCAACCAATCTCAAGTAACTACCGATTTCGTGATTGGTTCTTCGTACACACAGCGTTACGAAACCCGCGACTTATGAAATAAGAGAAAGCTCCCTGTGTAATATTTCTCTCCCGGCACTCTCCCGGTGCTCGTTTCTCCTGCCTTTCTCCCGGTTCTCCCGATTCGGTGACCACCCAGAAGGCCCACAATGAACGTTGGCACTGCGGGTACTTATGGGTGGCCTCCTGACGGTACTAGGACCCTAATCGCGCATTGTATCGAGGAACTGGACGGTCTGTGCGTTAATGTTTTAGGGTTGTGGGACTTTTAAGGGAAGGAGGGAGCGGATTCAATATTTATAAGCAGAGGGTAAGGACAAGAAGGGATCGTGTTGTGCGTTTTGAGTGTAGATGGAGCCTGGGTCGCAAATTTGTTGGAGGCTTGGAAGAGGGGAGGATTCTGTGTCTTTACGGTCTTCAACTTTTCAAAGAGGGTCTGGGTTGGTGGGATCTTCCTGCTGTTTCGGTTTTTTGAATAAATTGGTGTCCGGGCAGCCCGGAGGTTTGAGGGTCTTCTAGGCTCGATGTCAAATTTTTCGATGGTGTCTTGTTCAAGCTACCCGTCCATTGGCGAGTCTCTTATGGAGGCCGTCGTTGGAACTACCTGAACTTCCGTTATGGCCCAATGTGACTCGAAAAGTTTGGGAAGAAGACATGCTTATTCTTCTTGAGTTCTTCGTTCAAATCCTCGTATTCGCGGAGTTGGCGAAGGTAGTCCTCGTAATTCTACATCGGATCGCAATCTAGAGAGTATGGGGGGTTGGGCTAGGGCTAAGGGTTTTAGGACTTCTATGTAAGATTTGTCTATCATCTTATCGGCAAAGTCCGAGAGTTTATAGATAGTGGCTGATAACATTTTTGAAAATGAATAGGTACTTATATATTGTGGGCATAATTTCGCGGATATTTTTTTTTATTTTTAAGAAAAAAACTCGAGATCGTGTAGTGTATTCAAAAATATAGACCTTATTTAGAAAGTTATAAATTCACGGTGTTCACATACCAGAGTAGCCTACTGTCGTTAGACCATCTAAAGTATCGTATCTGACGCTTAGCACGATGGTCGTTATCTCTTCCAGAATACGTTTTTAACATTATACACAGAAAAGGCCCTTTCACCTTTTTTTTAAAATGTAGCAAATTTACATACCTTTTTTCTGATATGTGCATTAACGTGTAAATAATAATGTTTAATAATATTTTGCTTTCGTTACTCAGTAAACTGATAACTTTTATTATTGCAGTTGCTTTTATTTTCCTTCTCTTAGTTCTTGGATCCAAAAATTACCTATCACTCTTCCTGTACTTCTTTAGTATCAATTAGATTGGTCCAAAATCCGACTTTTAGTTTACTCCTTTCACTATCAAGTGGGGCGTAGCCCGCTATGACAATTAATCTTCTTATTCCCACTTTCATTCTAACCCAAAAGTATCTGAGAGATACAGATTTCGACGTGCCCAAATGACAGGGTGCCATCTCGGTAGGACGAAATAAAAAAGTGCCATCTCGGGTGGCGAAACATGGAAGCTTGAGAATCCCATATAAATAGTATTGAGAACACCAACGCCCTCTAAAGTAGGGAACCTTTTTATTTGGTTCTGTCGAGATGAAACCTTGTCATTAGGACACCTCGATTTGTGCCTCTTGAGATGCTTTTGGACTTTCTAATTCCTAACCAGACCGACTCCTTAAGTACCATGTAATTCACTATAAACTCCTGACCGTATTTCGAGTCCCTTCATTAAATGCCCATTTTCTCAGATTGTAAAATCGCTTTCCTTTTTTTCGAGGTACTCATACAATTTCTAGCTTCGTTTCGCGTTTCTTAACAACCTCATAAACAACCATCATTTCGTTCCTAAAGTATCATATTCTTAACTTTCTGCCTTTTTGTCTTTGTATAGGAGCTTTATTTAAAATTGACGAAAATTTTTTCTTCCTGAATTAATTAATAGGATTAATTCCCAATTGTTCTTACAAGAAATTTTATTATTTACGAATGACTGCGAATCACATAATAACAACTTAAATTGTTTTTAGCTAAAAATTTAATCATCCTAATTACCAACGACATGTATTGGTGCGTGTAAATATTTACGGTATTTATCATTTTTTTCTTTACTCCTGTTACATACCTATCTTTGATTTATGTCTTTAAATCTATGAGTGTAACATCTTATGTGTGATCTGTACCACTGTTTTCTTGTATTCCAGATACTTCTCACTGAAAACATCCTTTTATTTTTCGAAAAATACCATTAACACTAATAATTATAATCATGAAATTCTTGAAAAAATAATTAAATACGTAATATATTTTTGCCCAAACTTGCTTTCCTTCACTTTCTTTGTTGAGGTAAAATATTTAAAAAAAATGTTTTTAAACAAATTTTATTTTGTTTCAGGAAACAAATCTCAAAATCAAAATAATGAATTTTCACTTTCAGTTGAATTTTCAATTAAGAAAGGTGGTTAACTCAATAACGAAACCGTTGTATCCAAAACCTTAAAATTTCAAGCATTAGGCGGAACTTTCTTCGGGACAGTTGAACTTGCAACCAAATAATTGAATCAGTAACCAAAGAGAACAATTTTTGACTAAAAAATACAAATTTTTTAATAAATTCATACATTTTTAACCATATAGTTAAATTTTTAAGTAATGATAGTAATTCGCTAGCATAAAGGACGTATTTTCAATAAAATACATGAATTATGAACCAATTACATAAATGTTCAACAAAGCTCCTTCAGCTTTAAGGAACACATTCTCATCACGTATCTCGGGCTTGGCACTCGAGTGCATTCCTGAAATTTTATACTATTCCCATAAATGTATATTATAATAATTTGTAACTTGCATTGGTACTAAAACAGACGAAATTTCATTGTCCCGTTTAAAAAAATTTGAAAATATTTTTTGCAATTCATTTTGAATTCACCCTAAATTATTATTAGTTTATCCTAAATAAGTTTGTTTTGGAAATGTTATATTAAAATTTTTTAAACAAATTAAATATTGTACAGATTCAGCTTCTACGTTTTTAATTTTTTAAAGAATGGTTATATAACAAAATTACTTATACCATTATCAGAATCGAGCATAAAAAGAATCACAAAATCACTATTCAGAATAATGCGCGTAGTGGAAAAGAGAAAAAAATTAAATCAAATTTTTATCTTCATCGGTGTTTGCTTTTAGCGCTCAAAATCTTTTGCATAATCCTCCAAGTCCTTTTAGCATTCACAATAAGAATAAATAGGGGATTTTGCGTATTTTTTATCATCTCAAACTAATTATTTGCAGTTTCCACGAGCTCCATTTTGCTTTGAATTTTTCAGCTGCACCCGAAAAAAGAGAATTATTTTGAATTCCGCGACGCAAGTTCAGCTTTGATAGCATAATCTTTGAAACTGAAAATAGTATATACTTCTTTTTGCGTGCATCCTTCAAGGTATGAAAATATGCAACTGCTAGCGCTGTACTTGATTTGGAAATTAGAGACGTATAACCATATTTTCCTTTTATAAAACTGATTAGTAAACGGAGGTTTTTCTAACCCTATATTTTGCGCATAATAAAATTCAGCACGTTATACACTTTCATTGCATATCAATACTTTTTAAACATTTGAAACTGCTCTGTATACACTCCATGCTCAATGAAATTAAGGGACTCTGAATTATTATTGATAATACCTAATCCGCCATGTCACACATATCAGTGTGTGATCACTCAAATGTAAAGGGTAATTTGTAATCAAAGAATAGTGGAAAATGGGTTGAATGGGTCCAGATTTACTGCTTTTGAGAATTGTTTTTGCGGCGGTTTCACACGGTCTGGATTTACCACTGAAGGCCACTGAAGTCTTCACCGAAACCGGTGGTAAATCTAAGTTCCAGTGTACTAACTATAAGCCGTTTCTTCTAAAGGAGACGTATCAGATTTGTGTACACTTTCATAGTATTAAGTAAATTGATAATAAATAGTTTTTAAGTCTGACTTAGGATATTCAAAAAGTTTAAATAATACCTGGTAGAATATGCATTTCGGTGTGGTTTAATGTAACATTCTACTTTAATAATCTCATGTATTTTATCTGTCAATTTCGAATAATTTCTATCACGATTTCCTCTCTCATCATTTAAACATCTCTTTTCAAAAATTGCCTTTCCAGCAGTGCTAAATATATTGTTTCCTAACAAGTAAATATCACTCTTCGTCATAGGCTTTGAGAAAAGTCGTTCATTCCATTATGTACCATATAATTATCGCAGACAAGCATGACTATGGTGCGAATTTTTTATAAGGAAGTCCATGGAAATTTCTAATTTACCTAGGGGACGTTCTTTGAACTTCATTGAAGTGGCTAAAAGAAAATTTTCTTTTAATAATTTGACGGTCCCCTTCCCCCTGCCTGATTTGGATTTCTTTGGGAAAAAATAGGGCAACCCATTTAACGAAACATAAAATGGACATCAAAGGCCACAGATGTGCTAATTTTTTGCACATACTTTATTAAAATATCGAACGATTGATCTGATCTGATTCTGCTTTGACACATTTTTTCAAAGCCTAAAAATTCTATGCACGGCTGTTAATAGTACTCGAAAACTTGAACAATTTACCTTTACGACTTTTCTCGATAAAATGAAAATTATCAGAGTTATAGCTATTTCAAAATCAAAAAAAAAATTAAAATGAACATTTTAAGTCAAAGAATGCGTGATATAAAGAAAAGTCTAGGGAAGGAAAAATTGAAAGCTATAAAAAAATTAAATCGACAAAAGTTGCTCTTCCAAAAAATAGCGAAAACTTATTCGAATTTTTCTTGTATCATTTTTCATAGTACACGTACTTTTTGTTTTTATCGTGAAAATCAAAAAAATTGATCTTTGAAAAAACGACACAAGAGACATAATACAATAACATTTCATTTAAAAATATTAAAGTAATTACTGAAAACGTGATTTGTACTTTATTTGGCAATATCGATGCGCGAGAAGCAACAGCCGCGCGCTCAAACTAGCGGTTTTCAATTAAAAGAAATGACACACACACAAAGGAGTTTTTTCATGCAGATTTCCGAATAAGGGATTTGTTTATTAAATTTATCTAAAGACCATAAAATTGATCTAATAGTTATAAATGTAAATACACATCACCGTTAAGACATGGCGAGTCAATCTTGCCACAATGAATTCATTTTTTGCGGTTACCACAAAAACGATGTAATGCTGTGTTTCTTCTGGCAGAGTTAAGTTCCCAGTTTGAGTGTTTGCCAAATGGCGAACCCATTCCTGGTTTTAGTCGTAGTGGACATTCTTCCTCTTTCTCTCAAAGATCCAATTCGCCAGAGAGACCTCTTCCTACTGTCGTGTCACCTACTCGCGCGAGGACCAGGTCTCCCCCTGCCAGGTGTAATGCTCGACCTATCGGAATTGTTTTTTCTGACGGTAATAAATATGCTCTTGACCATGCAAATCCAAACCGAGCATTCCTACTTCGGATATTCACGTTTCCTGTCAATAAACGAGTCAAATTATGCGTAGGAGAAAATAGATTTTTGCCTATTCCGAACCAAGAACACATTGTTTTAGCAACATCCGATGGTGAGGTATTTGTAATATTGGAAAATAGTGATGCTTTTGCTGGTTTTTATGATTTTAGCAATAAACAAAGTATTAAAGTAAACATGGAAAGAGGCATCTTTGCCCCAATGACCCCACAAGAAACCGCTGAAGCTCCAGTAGGCGTCCGCCGCGAAATCGTGATTTTCATTTCATTCTTAGAGTAACTTTAGACGAGCAATCGAATGGTAACCTTTAATTTACCCTTGATCTTGACTTTTTTTTTAAAGGTCATCTTTGTGTTTTTAAACGGGAAACCCTATTTTTGATATCGGCAATCAAAAGAGTGGGAAATTTTACGGTTAAATATGTACTTAGTTCATAGTTAAGCTGTGACTTTTCAGGCCTGCTTAAGGTCATTCAGACACGTATGACGTATGACCTGAGTACATATTTGAAAGTAAAATTTCCCACTCTTTTAATTGCCGAAGTGCTTCAGACCTTTTGGACCTTAGACTCTTTTCTTCTTCTCTTATAATTGTTGGTCCCATGAATCTTAGGTTTGTCCTTGAACAAGCTGGAAATCGCCTTGGTCCATCTTCACTAGAAACATGTCGTGGATCTGAGACGGCTTTAGAGAGAAGATACCAGAATCCAGGAGGAAAAGCCAGAAGATTACTCTGAAAGTCACATGGCAGAAGAAGCATCATCAGGATGCAGGTGACAACAGACCATAGTCGATGACACAATGTAAGGCGGTGGAAATATATTTAAGATTCACTAAGCAAGACCACGAGGCTCCCGTAGCAATACTAGAAATGAAAATAAGAGGGGAAAAAAACATAGGCAAATTAAGCTTAAATCTGAAAACAGTTTAACAATAAGAAGTTTTGAATTCACTACTTACAAGATAGACAAATTGGTTTCACCCTAGGCTGACTTTATACAGAATTTGGAGAGCAATCAACCTCATAAAGAGAAATTTTTTTAGCCCTGGCATAATTGAAATTCAGAGAACTTAATCAGACACGAAAAAATAGGTGTACGAAAACTTTTGGCCGGCAGTGTATATTTTAAATAGACGGTATGCTGTTGAATTTTATATAAAGTTGGCCGAAATATGCTGTATAAGAAATCATTAAATTACCTATTCATTTATCAACTTACCCTGATTATCAGATAATCCAAATAAACTTCCATTTTCACTGTCGTCGGAAAAATGCTCCTCTTTCGAATCCGACAGAGATGCTGCCACATTTTTTGCACTTTGGGGATTATAAACCCGGGCACTTACTATAAAACATAAATTATTAAATAATTATTGTAAATCGATTCTTATTTGAAATAAATTACAAAAATGTACACAAATTTGAACAAAATGAAATTTAATTATGGTAGCTATCGAAGGCGAAAAATATTTTCTTTGCAATTTATTTTTATAAATATTTTTAAATCTATAACTATTGTAAGAAAGATTAAATTTACTTAGTTTCAATAGAAAGTAAGTGCCCAACAGCAAAATTCACTACTTTTATATTTCGGAGTCGGCAATGATGCTTCAGACACAAGGAACACTTGTGCAAATATGCACTTACTCGAAATTCAGTACCTGCTGCTTCAGCAGCCAAGCCAAAAATGAACACGGACTCAACTACAATACATACTAGAGAGATATCACATATTTGTCGTAGTGGGGGTATACCTCGGAAAAGTGAAAGCGAAAAATGCCAGTAACTTAAAAATTTTGTTGTTACAGATTCACACTAGTGTACGTCTATGATTCTGAGATAGAGCTTCTAGAGATAGTCGTTTGAGCCATCTTCAAAGGCTTTTCTATAGTGGATCCTCAAATATAGTTTGTCTACACATTTAGATAGAAAAAATTGCACACACACAGTACCTACTCTCGAAGCCTTGGGAAAATTGTCAAAAACCATTTCTTCTTCCGGCCATCACCAGACTGTGAAGGTTTGAAATTTTTAATCTAGAATCTTTTATAATTCTCTTCGATTTCCTTTTTATCTGTTGACACTACGTATACTCAGAGTCTGGTAGCCCTGTCAAAACGTAGCCTCAAACCTCTCAAATAAACGTGGTTTAGAAAAATAACAATGGTCAGGAAGTCACTACAGTAGGAACTCATCAATGACGACTCCGCTGTGAAGCTGTCACCACATAAAAACACGTATCTGAACAGTTCTAATTGGGGCATTTTAATTGGTGCCGGTAGTGCGCTTTTACTATAAGCATAAAAATTAGAAACACTTGCTAATCTATTGTCGATCTTAAAGAAATCGGTATAGAGGGTAGGTTAGGTTTCCATTAGTGAATAATCACGTCAGTTCCTAACAATGATGAGATGAAACATGGTTTTTTGTAGAATGATGGTAAGGCGTGACAAGTCCTTCTGGCATATTAACTCCACAAGTTTGGAAATAACTGGTGTCGTTCAAACAAGAAAGTCTCTCTTTCAATATAATAAAGGCGTAATCCTCCGTCTTATTCCTCATCCGTTTGATTTTTATGGATATCAGGTGTTTATGGATGGTGCAAGATTTAAATGAAGTTTAATATTATTGGTAACCAGCAAAAATAGACGCACACATCTTTGTCAAGACTTTTATGTCTAACCCTTACTCCTCCCCTCTATACATTGAGTTAGGCGGCAAATTTAGTCAGGATAGAGAATTTCGAATTAATTATATATTATATGAAATCATATTTAAGTCCGCTTTGCTGGTTTGAAGGTTTTCATATTCAAAATAGACCTGGCGCTATCTGTCAACTTTTCGAAATGTAAAATCCAGATTTAAAATAGGTTACAGTATGTATGTATTTATTTAGGTATATATAACACACACAAAATTTAAATAACCACCACAAGGTCCCACTGCAAGAAATCGCGATCCAAGCGTGAGGCCGGCTCCCAGGAGAATCGCAGTAAACCACATATGCGGCCACGTCAAACGACTACGAGATGGGTGGTCACAGGACTTGATGAAATTACAACATATTTTTTGCATATTTTTGGTACAGGGGTGTGGCTGTAAGTTAACGAACCAGTGATAGCTTCGCACGTCCGAGAACACCGATCACAAGAAAGTGCACTTCAACCAAATAGTTTGGGTGCAGTCATCGCAGCTCCCTTTTGAGCTATTGATACCTCTCCTTCTTCTCCTTTACCTTGGTAGTGATTTTGTAGTCTGTTGGTGGTTTTTCGAAATCTTTAAGAACGATATCGGGCTTTGAGTGTGCAGAGGAGACTGCTCTCCAAAAATCGCAGTTCAAGACAATTTGGCATTTATCGTTTTTGATAATTAACTTTATCTCTCTCGGAGCGATCAGTACGGCAGGGTGACGACCGCAGATTGTTCCCGCATGGGTCGGACACCCAGGTAGTATGTGTTCAAGGTACTCAATGTTGGCATGCCACGCTCTAAACCTATCACTGGTAACTTGTTAAAATAAAATGCGGTCACGGTATGCTAAACTGTAAATGACACCGTCCCAGCATGCGAAAATAAAACCATCTGTAATTGAATAAAGCCCTAATGATCTAAGAAAAGGAAAAGTTTGCTCTTTGGACGAAGACTGTTCTTCTACTTTTGTGTGAAAGTTTTTGCGCATTTTGTTGTCAAATAGTACTTGGCAGAATTTTTCAACGTTTGATTTCTTTACTTCGGCTTTTAGAAGTGAAGCATCTAGATAGAGTAATGTACTTTCCTCACTTCTAATGTTAAGATTTAGGCCAAGGGTCTTAGCTACCTGCTCCGCGGCTTTATAACGGAAAGCTCCTTTGCCAATCATCCCGTAGTTCCGGGCCATTTTCAGAAGAGGATATCTGCTCATTTCAATTACGTAAGCAGTACTTAGTACAACTGAGTTGTAGAAACATTGGAGGTTCAGAACTCCTGGTCCGTCGTCACGGCGTGAGATGTATAATCGCGGAAAAGGCTAATTAATAAGCAAGCTTTCATGCATATACATGATCTTACGTGTGGCGATATCAGAGTATGAGCTCGCTCATCGTCTATTGAATGAATTTTGTAGGTAACATATTTTTCTTTGAAATTGAATTCCTAATTCTATGAGTAAATTAAAGTCTATTTTGTGCATATACGTTACGTTAATTGTGGGAAATGACTCAAACTTAACTTGAGATAAGTGCACATGCGCATGAGTGTTTGTCAAACTAACCAGCGTTTCAGAATCTTCGGTTCCATGAAACTTTTGACTGTCATGAAACTTGTCACTGTCTCTAGAAATTTTAAACGTTTCAATCAAAGGTTTCATGGTCTGTCCGACAGACTACACTTAAATATCTATATGTTTTTGGGTTCTCTGATTTTCAATCCGGTGTCCAAATAACCAAGTTGTCGAGTTTTCTGAAAAACGAAAAAATAGACGTAAATCGACAAAAAAAGCGATTTTCCAGGTATATTTTTGCAAAAAAATATATTTTCTCGCCCGGTGGACTTAACCAACATATTTATATGTCTTTTGTGTCGCTGAATTCGAATCTGAGGCCCAAATAACCAATTTGGCTCATACTTTTTCGAAAATCGCAAAAATAGATGTAAAATCGGCCAATACAGCGATTTTTCTTGTATACTTTTGCAATAAAAAGTTTTTTTATACCCGGTGATCTAAATCAGCATATCCTTATGTTTCTGGGATCTCTGAATCCGAATCTGGGGTCAAATCAACCCAGTTGGCTCATATTCGATCGAAAAATGCAAAAATAGAGGTAAAATCGACGAAAACAGCTGTTTTTCGTGCATATTTTTGCAAAAAAATATATCTTCATCCCCGGTGGACTTATCCAGCATATCCTTATGTTTTTGGGGTCACTGATTCTGAATCAGGGGTTCAATTAACCCAGTTGGCTTATATTTGATTGAAAAACGCAAATTTAGACATAATATCGACGGAAACCTCTAAACCTTTACCTTCCTCGACTGGGATTCTCGTTCACTGTAGATTCACTTTGCGTCTCACGTTTCGGGGTTCTTAATTTGCGTTAGTTTCCTTGCATGGCAATAGTAGGATTTTTTGTAATTAAGTTTTATTTCCTTTAGCGTTACCTAGGAACAACGACGTGGACGTAGTAAATTCTGTTCCCTTTGGGTTGCTTTATTACCGTGAGTCCCCTTGCCTCTCACGCTTATAGGGTTCTTTTATTTTTTATCTTTCTTTATATTGATTGTGTCAAACCCTTGTGTCCTCAAAATACCTACGTAGTGGGTTTCGCTTTCGTTTTGTACCTTGATTGACTTTATCTCGTTTCATGAATTTGAAGCTACATTTTCTTCATTCGCATATAAATAAGTTTCCAGCCGTTGATGGATCAATTCTGGACCTGGATTTGGAGACAGAGCATCAAATTACATTAAAATTGGGTCCCACAGTCATTTTTAGACACTGTCCTAATCCTAACCACCTCGCAGGGAAATTCTCCATTTTTAAATGATGTTTTTGCCGATTGCCAAAAATGATAGTGGAATAGGGGTCAAGTAATTTCCGCATTCTGATTCAGCACATCAAAATAAATATAGTTTGAGTTTTGTACTCATTTTCAATCACTTTCCAACTGCTGATCCCCCTTACAGGAAATTCTTCATTTTTAAGAATTTCTTTGGGCTATTTACTAAAAATTGGGGGAGTGGGTGGAGGCGGCTTTTGAAGCAATTCGGGTTCCGAACTTGGGGTCTGAATTTTTAACAAAATAATTGAATCATGATACAAAAAGAAAAATCGTCTATTGAAAAATACGAATTCTTCAATGAATACATACATCTTTAACCAAATACGGTAACGGTCTTTAACCAAATACGTGACGTCAATTCTTGGGAAAACTAAATCCAGATTCGAATTTAGTTGAATTTTCAACCAATGAGATTAATTTTGTAACTTTAAGGATGTATTTTCTATAAAAAGAATCAATTTTGAACAAATTATTTGAAATTTAAACAATTTTCATAATTTTCTACCAAATAGTTGAACTTTCAAACTTAAATGGACCAATTTTTAAATAAGAATGGATTCAATTAGAAAATAAATTTTCAATTTGTTGAAATAATTTTCCGCAAAATATTTCAGTCTTTTTACCAAAAAATATTTGAATCATATAACAAATTATTAAATTTTCAACAAGTTTCAATTACCTGTTACTGAAAGAATAATGTACTTAACTTGGAATATTTTGCTTCATCGTACAGACAGATTTATGAAATATAAATATCTCAAACGAATAGGCTTAACATCGGTTAAATCTAAGAGATAACAACTTCAGGAGATATTATATACTCCTATGAAACAGCAGAATAATCATTAGTTGAACACACAACCTAGTTCTTCATAATCATATTAACTAGTTTTTTCTCTATTTGGGAAGAATGAGAATCGCATATAGTTTAGCCTTAAGCTTGTCAGCTTTTCTCAACTCTATTGGTGAGTATAATAATATATTTAAATGAAAAAAATATATTTTTTTAAGCTTTCCGCAAATAAGAATTTGTCTAGTGTGATCTGCAATGTGAAATGGACTGGCATATTATTTTCCGTTTTTCGTATACACATTTCGTCATTGGTAAAACTCACGTATTTTTTGATAAAATCTTATCTTGTTTCATATAAGCAAGATTCTCAAAAGATCTAGAAATTAGACATAAAATAGCAAAAAGTACAGTTAAAAAAATTTATTGAGGTCAGAAAAATATTTTGATGTCATGGCAGACGAATTAAATCTTACATAACATCATTTAGAAGAAAGCAACTAATAGCTATGATTCGCAATTTCTTATCAAATTTGACAAAAATAAACGACTACAGATAGCACTGGTGTCATAATTTTGTTACTTTTCCAATGAAAGTGAAGCGATTACAACACGAAAGATTATTCAGACATCGCTAAAAGTGTAGCGAATATTTTACAATCTATAGTAAATTACTAAGCAGCATATTTGAAACGAACAATAACATTACGAGTACAATAAGAAGAATTTTTCTTCGTCCTAGCCCGAAAGTACGTGTTTCCCGGATCGTTTTTAAGCAGGGAAGGACAGTTTTTGTAGCTTGCTCAATTAGTGCGCGTTTCTAATTGGCTGCTATTTTTTCATGGCTCGCCAGGTACCATATACTGCGTTCGCCACGTAAAGTCACGACCGCGCTCATTCTATAACTTCTAAATATCGAACATTACTTCAAGTTGTATTGGACTTTGTAGTGCTCTCTGTGCGTTTATTTGTTTGTGTTGATATAAACTTGAACTTTTTACTTCATTATTCTGTGTTTGTGTTTTTGATGCCCGCCCTCGACCAGCAAAACCTCGGCTTCACTTCAGTTTTGCAAAAGTCGGGCGGGCATCAAATCTCTCCCTACTACATCTAATAAATCATCTGATTTAAGATGAGACATGAAAAACAAACCAGAAAATCAGATTCTCAGGGTTTGCGAATGTACCAAACTCTCGCTCTCAGGTATCCCGTTCGCGGCCTTCCCAGAACTGCTGGCTCCGGCTAGCTCAGACATGGGATCAGCGTGGGGTAAGCGTGGGTTAAGCTCGGGGTAAGCATGGAGTAAGCGTGGTTAAACGAGGGGTAAGCGTGATTGAGAATTGGGTCAATGTTCATCCACCGACGTCACATGTTCGTCCCATGGTTATGAACAATAGATCAAGCATGGCTTATAGCTCCGCTGCCATGATTCGCCACGATCGAACGTTATTTTATTTGAATTAAACTTTAGCAACATTTTCGAAGATGGATGCAAGCTACTAAATTTTTCTCAAATTTTAGAAAGGATTAATGGATAAATAAATATTTTTTTTATTGAACTGAAAAATTTTTTAAGAAATAATTTACTCAATTTTTCTGGATTTTTCAAAATAATTTTTAAAAGTACTTTTTTATGAAACATGCATTATTTCAGACCTTTTCGATGCCTATGAAGTGGGGCTAAAGCACTACTTTCTACTCCTCAGGTAGTGAAAAATGACGTCAGATGTGAATAATGGAAATTATACGATACATCTATGAGTTCGAATTTTGCGATTATTAGCTCACTCACCGTAAAGATTTTATGTAAAGTTACCTTATATAATTGATCAAATTACCGTAAATCACGAAAAATTTCTGGAAATCTGAAAATTGATGGAAGTTTATAGTAACTTTTTTAATTCAGTTTTTAGTAGTTTATCTTAAGTTACCATACATGACCTGTAATATTGCCATGATATATCTAAAATTTTCATAAATTACGGTAATTTTAAGGGTAATACTACAGGTCATTTATGGCGACTTACCATACATTGCCCAAAATAAAATTGAAAAATTTATAGAAATTTTCGGTAATTTATAGAAAAATTTCGGTTATTTATGATTCTTTTATCGGTAAATATGTTAAATTACCATCAACTACCCAAAATTCAATTTTAAACATTTTTATTAATTTCCGGAAATTTATGGAATTTTCGGTGATTTAGGGTAATATTAAAAGTAATTTATGGTAACTTACCACAAATTGCCAAAAATTCAATTAAAAAATGTCTCTAAATTTCTGGAAATTCATATAAATATTTAGTAATTCATGGTACTTTTACAGCGCATTGCTGAAAAGATCCTCACTGGTTAACTTTTGCCATGCGACCGCGGGTCAATGCCCCCCTCCCCTCACTTGCGCTGTAAGTGGCGCACCGCCACCAAGCTAGCCTTTAAGTATAGCTCGTTTCGAGACCAAGAGCCACTTCTGCAAGAGCCTTCAGAACGTGTACTTCGATGCTCCTGAATTAAAGGATAATTTCCACCTTAACTCGCCTTCTTACTTTTTAGGACACTCCCGCTTTTTTTTTTTAAATTTGCATGGCGCCTTCACGGCACAGTCGCAGTCGGTCGCCTTTACGGAGAGATTTACTTCCGTATCGGAAGGATCACCCCGCGACACGAAGAATTCTAACGACAGAACGGAGATAGTCGTGCCCATATCGACGAAATTCGATTCCATCATCGAAAAGCCCAATATCACCGTCGAAAACCCGTATTATCACAGATCCCAAACCTCTGTTGCAATACGAGCTTTTAGGTCTCTCTTATGTCGGTGCTTTATACCGCGTGCAGCAAGGCGCTTTTATCACCGTACCGCTAAGCGTACTGCCTCCCTTGTCTCCCGACAGCCAGTCTAGGGTATCAGTGCGAGTCAGCCTCGACATCGATATCCACACGTCACCGCAAGTGGATTATACAACCCCCGGATTCCGAACACGCTATCTCAGTCTCTCGCCTATGTCATCCCCCGCAAACGCTCTGATCCTCGCACCGCGGATCCATCTAACCGGGATCTCAATCCCGGTAACCCTTCATGGTTCCTCTCCCCCCAGGAGACAATCCCTCTTTCTACTACGAGGTTAAGTAGTCCCGTAAGACGGCTACCCATGAGTAATTATGTCGACACTTCCGGATTGCTCCCCGCGAA
>NC_046657.1:58009511-58018217 GCF_010883055.1 Belonocnema kinseyi
ACTGTTCTTCTGGGAATCGCGGTCGACGATTATGACAGTCCGGAGGCTGCTACATCAGCACGTGATATTTCAGTCACTACCCCGTACAACCGAGTGCATGAAAATACAATTCTAATAGCTCGCGGACGTTACAACGTCATCCTGAGCGACAGTAATGCCGGTGATTACCCCACCACCGCGTTCTACTTGAAAAAGTAACCAGAATTTCAATATCTAATCGAAATTTACAAAACAATCGTTCCTTTTCAGGACCACCAAGTGTTTCAAGCGTAGATTCACTATCTGTTTCTTATCTCCCTGTCTCGATTGAATTATTTTTTCTCATTTTATCTAAGTCTAATGTTTTGAATCAGTCTCAACAAATTTCCGAAAATTCATAGAAATGTTTGGTCATTTATGGTACTTTTACAGGTATATATGGTAAATTACCATAAAACATCCAAAATTTAACTTCAAACATTTTTATGAAATTCCGGACATTTTACGGTCATTTCATCAATTATATAAAATAACTTTCCATAAATTAGTGCAAAATTCTATTATCTGCAACCAAAATTTCGTGAACGTTTTTACGATGAGTGAACTGATCATCGCAAAATGCGAGCTCATAAATTTATAAATTTTATTATTTACATCTGACGTCACTTTTCACTCCCTTAGGAGTACAAAGTAAGGCTCCTATATACTTCATTCGGCGGACGTCTTAAGGACGTCCTAAGGACCTTTTAAAGACACGAAAAGATCCAAAGGATGTCTTAAAGACGTAAAATCATATGACATAGAGGCACATTCTGAAAACCTATTTAGGACGTCCCGGTGCCCACTGCGGATCTTCTAGCATTTAATAAAATACAATTATAATCATTTTTTGTAATTATATTGTAAAATAAATTGAATCATGTCCGTTTAGACAAATTTTGTAAATTCGAATTTTTTTCTCTATTGGATTGTAGTAGATTGGATTGGATCAGAATTAGTTGAATTGGAGTAAATTGGTTTGGATTATATTTCAGTTGAGTGGAGTGGATTAGAGTGCATTGGAGTGGATTGAATTGGTTTTAAGTTGAGTGGAATGAAATGGACTAGAATGAATTCGATTAGACTGGATTGGATTCAGGTGGATTGGATCGGAGTTAAGTGTAGTAGATTTTATTGCAGTGGATTGAATTAGCTTGGATTAGAATAAATTACATTGGAATCAGTTGGATCATAGTGCTGAAGATTGGATACGATTGGATTGAAGTAGATTGTAGTAGATTGGATTGTAGTTGCGTTTAGTGAATTAGCGTGGAGTGAAAGGGATTGAAATTAATTGGATTGGAGTGAATTTGAGTTGAGTTCAATTGAATTGAATTAATTAGTTTGGAGTAGATTGGATTCAAATAAATTGGATTGGATCAGAATGAATCATATTCGAATGAATTGTATTGGAGTGGCTTGTAGTTGAGTTGAGTGGAGTGGATTAGAGTGTGGGAAGTAGAGTAAAGTAGGGTAAAGTGGATTACAGTGAGTTGTAGTGGATTAGATGGAATTTGATTAGATTGGTTTTGAGTTCAGTTGAGTGGCGTGGACTTAAATGAATTGGATTGGAGTGAAGGAGATTGCATTGAAGTGAAGTGATTTTTAATACAGTGTATTGGATTGGATTGGATTAGTATGAATTAGATTGGATTGATTTGGATTTAAGTGGGTTAAATCGAAGTGGATTGTGGTTAAGTTGACTGACTTGTATTAAAGTGGACTGCAGTGGATTGGAATAAATTGGATTGTTTTGGAATCAAGTGGATTGGAGTTGAGTGCATTGACGTGGAGTGGATTGGGGTTGAATTAATTGGGTTAAATTGAATTATAATGAATTGCATAATGCATTTGTTTATTGAATTTCCGTAAAAGAACATAAAATGTAGGTTTTACTGTATTATAAAAATCCAAATTCAATGGACTGTTACTATTATTTTAATTAATGCCTTTATTAAATTTATTCATTATTAATTTTTTTTTAATTTGTCAATTTTTACCAAATGCAATCATAATATACGAATGTACTCTTAATAAATGATAGGAATTCAAAATATGTATTTGTTTATTTTTTCTTGCAGAGTTAAGTGCTCAGTTTGAGTGTTTACCGAATGGCGACCCTATTCCTGGAGTTTCTCGTAGCAAACCATTTTACTGTCCTTCTGAAAGACCACATTCAGCTGGGAGGTCTCCATCCCTTGCCGAGCCTAATGTTCGAATTAGGTCCAGATCTCCCCCTGCCAGGTGTATTGCTCCACCTACCAAAATTACTTCTTCTGACGGATATGCATATGATCTTGAAAAACTTGAATCTATTCGTCTTTCTCCTATTGCGAATCCAAACCGACTATTCGTACTTCGAAGATACACTTTTCCTGCTAATACGCCAATCAAATTACTCCTAGGAAAAAGTAAATATTCTCCAATTCCAAACCACGAACAAATCGTATTAACAACAACTGATGGTAAAATCTTTGCAATATTGGAAAGTAATAATCATCTTGCTGGTATGTATGGTTGTAGTGGTAAAAGACGGGTAAAAGTAGACATGACAAATGGCAGCTTTACCCCAATGACCTCACAAGAAAGCGCTGAAGCTCCAGTAGGTGGCCACCGCGAAATTGTGATAAACTTTAGAGTAGAGCGATTTTTTTATTGACATGATAGAATGTTAAAGTGAGCAAAGCGCAGAATAGGTTCTTTGGAACTAATTCATCGTTTTAGGTTCTCTTTCAGTAAAAGGGGCTCCTATTTGTTGCAGCTCTTTTGGAATCAAAACTTGTTTCTACTAGGAATCCCAGTTTTTTTCTGTGCATAATAGAATCATACTGATTTATCATAAAATATTAAGAGTTCTATATTTAAGTAAAGTCCTAACAATGAGTTAACTATTGGTATAGAAAAAGTGTTTAGATGTATAAATAAATCCGAGCCGATGTTTTCAAAAGACCTGACCAAAAATTATCTCTTGTTTTATTCATTCTTTTTATTTTACCAGCAAATATACTATTGCAAACTGCCATAGTTACGCATAATTCTCCTAGTTTTAGTTGAAAAATGAAACTTACTGTTATGAAATTTGATATAGCCAGGATATAGCGTCACTATATCAAGAATTATTTTTGTGAATATTAAATTATGAGGTGACTAGTTTATTGAAATATGATAATACATAATTAAACTTGTACTTTTCTTAAATTACTTTTAAAAGAATAATCGGATTGGATTCTGCTATGTCTCGCATTTCAAGGGACCAAAAAAAGAAAGACCGTGTTCGTTATCCATCATTTTTTGAAAAAACGTTCTCATTTGAACCACAATAAATAATAATATAAAATTCCGTTTTGCGCTGAAACTATACAAAATACGAAAAACGATGCTTTAATCAAAATTTTGTATTCAAAAAAGATCAAAATTATTTAGTTATCGTTTTTTGAAAAACAAATTCTTTTTAATTTACTTATAAAAAGTAACAGTTAACAGAAAAAATACATCCTTTGAAAAATGATACGATGTATGAAAGCAAAGTAAACAGAAAAAAGTTGCTACGTTTTAAAGGCAAAATAAAATTTAAAATGCAGTTGTAGAAAAAAACGCAAGAAGGCACAAAAAGAAGATAGCATACAAAAGTGGTTCACGCAAATAACTACAAATTGTTAACATTATTAACATTCCCTAATTATCATCAGAAATAATAAAAATCAATCTGTGTAAATACATTTTCACTCACCGTGAAAATAGAAATCAAACCTATCGATTATTTTACTTTTAAAATAATTGGACAGAGAGTATATATTTTTTCAAAAAAATTTGATTACAAATTTTTTTCAAATTATTTTTCCATCAAGCTTTCCAAAATGGAAAGCGTGTTCTGCTGGTGGGAAATTAAACGTGATCTATCTTTTCAAATCGGCGAATTAAGGGCATGTAAAGGCACTAAAATAGAAATTTGGCAATTACACATTTTTAAATTTGTATTCCATGTTGTGCGGCCAGACATGCGCCTCCATTTTGTTCCCAGTATACAATGTTGGACCTGATACCCTAAAAACACTATTCTTCTGCCAGGTCCAACATTATACAGGTTGTCCAAAGAGTGTGGAAACACCTAAATAACTGTCTAGATAAATTATTATTCAAATGGTTTAAGGTCATTCTGGGAGCAACTTTCAAAGAGGTATCCCATAGCGACTTTGAATTTGACCTTCTACTTGACCTTTGAGGTCTTTTCAATTACAACGTCCTGTTTTTAAATGGGATCCCTTATTTTTAATGTCGGTAACCAAAACAGTGGGATATTTTACATTTAAATATGTACACAGCTCATAGATCAGGTTGGACTTGCATACATTTTTCTACGTTTTCTTTTATTTTTTCGCTATAATTATTTTATTTTATATCTTACTTTACTTTCCTGCTAGTCTCCTGTACATTTTTGTAGCTTTAAGTTTAAGAATAAAGGACTCTCTTATTTTTTGTTTGTTTTGTTAAATTTCTTATTACCGCGGTCTCGAGCGAGAGCCACGCAGAGTTGCACCATCGACGCAAATGGCCGACTGGATCCATCCCCACCTTTACCTTCAGCAGATCTTCACGTCTCAAGTCCCCACATAAACTTCCGGATATCTTTTATGGCTAATCTTTGTGGCATTCGGAGTAAAATAGATGATTCTACACATAATCGATAAAATGGGTTATTTATTTTGGGTCGTCCGAGATCCAAAGCACGTTGCTGGTGAGGATGGACTGAGCTCGTTACCACCTAAAATTCTACAAGAGGGTAGGTAATCTCGTCTAAAAATTATTATCTTTAGAAATATCTCTGTTATGAACAGATGTTTCTTGGCTTCAACGCCGTTTTTGTTTTGTTTCCTCTTTGTCGGGAGCATCGGGAAGCCTACTTCTCATCCGTAATAAGGATAAGGGGCTTCTGGCCCTCCATCTAAGCACCGGAATACAGCTGACCTTGGCATCGAGGGAACGACTCTCGCCTCTCGCTCTCCCTCAAAGGAAGCAGTTCGGTATCTCTCTTTCCCTCAACAAAGGCTTATAAAGGACTAACGAAGGAAGGACGAGACGATAGGATGGAAGAATAGGAAGCAAATCTCGTCGGCTATCTTTCTCTCGACCGTTGCGTATTACGGAAATCAAGTTGTGCGCATCAGCCTTTTTCCCCTTAATAATGTGAGCACGTGTTTCCGTCTTGGACTGACCCAGGATAATCTAAGGTAGGATCTGTTTTATATTAATGGTTCAGTCAATTGTCCTTTTTTGATATCTTCTGATCGCATTCCTTTTATTTTATTTCCTTTTATTATTTGCTTTATTGTGTAATGTGATCATTCTATTGTGAATAAATTTAAAGTAACCTGGAGTGCCGAATCGCCGAAAAGTAAGTTCTGTTTTAAAATGTTACCGATCCCTATATTTTTTCTTATCCTGTTATGCAGTGTTTCCGATCCATCCCTATTTTCGATACTCTTTAATATGCCGAAATCCCCTAAAAATGGTCATAAAGTGTTACTGGTCCGTCCTTTTATTTCGACACCTTCTTTTAAATACTTAAATAACCTGAAACAGTCATAAAGTGTTACCGATTGCTCCCTATTTTTCGATACCTATTTTTTTTAAATGGTGAAATGCTCTGAATTATCATAAAGTTTTATCCACCCTTTTATCTTTTCCAACCCCTTTTTAGCACCGAAACACCCCAACATTATTCAGGTTTTCCCGACCCTTGTACGTTCGCGATACATCTTGCAGTGCCGAAATATCCTAAAATTATGAAAGTTTCCTCGACCTTTTTCTCTTGTAAAATTAAGTGAATTATGTCCGTATACGAAAATTTTGTTGATTCGAATTTTTTTGTCTTTTCGGTTGAAGTAGATTGGATTGAATCATAATTAATTAAAGTGGAGTGAATTGGATTGGAATAGATTTCAATTGAGTGGAGTTGTCCTTGCTTGGGAAAAATTCCAACCAATTCATTCAAAGTGAGTAACAAACTATAAAGCTATACGAAATTTTTATTCCAAACGGGAAAGGGTGACCTCACTGAGTGCTAAGCGTTTCAGGCTAAACGACAAAAGGGAAACCTCACCGACTTTAATTAAAAGGGCAGTCGTTAACTTAAAATACAAGATAATCCAAAAGAAAACATATAAGGTATGCAGTAGATAAGTTAATCCAAAATATATAATAACACCTCAACATTAACAAGAAAAACAATAACAAAATAATAACGAAAGGTAAACGGTTTCAAACTAAGAAAAAGGTTAAAAAAATTAAGAGACAATATTAGGGTGGACAAAAACTAATAGCTCTGCCTGAACATGAAAATGGCAGAGGGGAGGGTTACGTAATTACAAAGATAATATTTTGACTAAAATAATTCAGGTCAGTTTATTTAAAATTTTAACAAAGTCAATAAAAGCACATTTACAATTCAAGCATAGTTAACAATTACACAAAGAAGAAAAGAAAATAGTCTAGGCCATGTAAAATTGTAACGGCAGTGTACCAAACATGAATTAATTCAAAAATAAAAGTGTCAATATCAAACATTTTCAAGGGCTCAAACAAATCCTATCGTCATAATAATCATAGTTTGGAAGATGATCGATCTTATACCCAAACGAGTTAAGAGCGCAGAACGAACATCCTACAAAACAAGATTTTTTATGTCTCATATATGTTTTTTTCATATCAGCCACCCGCACATGCAATAAAATCTAGACCGAATTAATTTCAGCATACCTCAATTGTAACAAGTCTTTCTGATGCAAAGAGTGTTACATCTTCACTGGCAATGCTCAAACAATAGAGTAAATGGTATTACCAGCTGACACCAACCCGAAAAAAAACTTTTTGTGTAGACTCATTGAGGCACGTAATCCATAAGTGAGAGGAGGAAAAGAGACAGGAAAGAGAGCTCCTTCAGCCACTTTTCTCACAGAGCTCTCCCAATCCCCCTTCTGGTCCTATCTATACTGCTTTGTTTTTTGACTACGTGTGCATCAGAGCTCACAGGCTCCCTCTGCAACCCCAGGGTGTTTTGGTGATCTCAACTTCATGAATTACAATTGAAGTTTCAGGTCCTTATTCACAATTAACCTCAGTACAGCATAAAATTTATCAATTGCAAAAATTCAATTACTTTACCCTTCCCTCTTGAGAAATTCCATCACATATATACATATACATATACACATACAAAAAAATTGTTATATAGGATGTTATAAAAATACTAATAAAAAAACATCACCACAGTGCCGAGTGCCACCCATCACCAAAGATTCCTCATAGCAAGAATCAAATCACAAGTTGCCGAAAGAAATCTATTATGACTCAGCTGGCTCCAGGTGGACAAGATATGCAAATCGAGTGAAAAACACACTAACCACTGACTATCACCCTTCAAATTTCAGAATACAGAATTACTTAAGAAAATCACCGACAGAATACCGACAAAGATGAAGATAACTCGCGGTGCGCAAAGCGCTCCGTGCAAGTAGGCTAAAGCTAGACAAAATATGTAAATCAAGTGAAGAAGACCCTTTAGCCACCAAATATCATCCTTCAAATTCCAGAATTCAAAAAATACTTAAGAAAATAACCCACATGATACCGAAAAAGACGGACCTGACTCGCGGTGCGCGAAGCGATCCGTGCAAGCAGGCTTCAGCTGGACAAGATATGCAAATCGAGTGAAAAACACACTAACTACTGACTATCACCCTTTAAATTTCAGAACACAGAATTACTGAAGAAAATAACCCACAGAATACCGACAACGAAGAACATAACTCGCGGTGCGCGAAGCGCTCCGTGCGAGTAGGCTAAAGCTAAACAAAATATGCAAAAAAAGTAAAGAACTCCCTTTGACCACCAACTATCATCCTTCAAATTTCAGAACACAAAAAATACTTAAGAAAATAATCCACATAATACCGACAAAGAAGGACCTGACTCGCGGTGCGCGAAACGCTCCGTGCAAGTAGGCTTCAGCCGCACAAGATATTCAAATCAAGTAAAAAACCAAATCCAGTGAAAAGTAAACCAATCAACCAACTATCACCCCCATTCGCACAACACAGACTTACTAAAGAAAACAACCCAATTCACAGAGCGTTAAGCGCTCTGTGCGTTATAGGCAGAACGACCGACAAGTACGCAAACCGTGTGAAAATTAGACCAACAACCAACCATCAACCGCAAAAACCATCAAGTCACAAAAGAGCCAATACGCAAGTAAGCGATCAGGAAAAGCAAGCAGTAGAGAGAAAGCAATCTTCTGCAGACATCACTACAAAGAAGTATGAACAGCAGGAGAGGAAAAAGTGTTTCGTCGTGGGCCAACTCAATTAGGACTCGTCAGTAAGGCATTGTGAGTCAGCCCATGACACGGAACAACCAACCGAAATCATCACACCTCACCCCACTATATCCAAACAAAAAAAAATGGCTCTCAGTCAAATTAAGAGGGTGGAGTAAGCAGAAGACAGGAGGGATAAGACAAACAAACAAATCCGTCACACCTCACCCCACTACATCCACCCAGTAAAATTGGTTCAGATGCAGGGACAACAGCAAATAAGAGAAAAGAAGAATTTTCAAGGAGGAACAACGAATCAAGACACAAGCTGAAAGCAAGGAAGCAGTCACCAAACCAGATATAAAGATAACCAG
>NC_046657.1:58018317-58025233 GCF_010883055.1 Belonocnema kinseyi
CCCCCCCCCCCCCCCCCCCGACTGTAAATATCTACAAGAATCGAATAAAGTTGTCCAACATTTCATTATACTTTTTAAGTGTTGTTTTGCAATTAAGGGCATTATCACCCTCTTTTTTAATAAATAAAACCTCCATAAATTCATGCTTGTCCATTTACTCTCACGATGCAAAATCCTAATATCATGCCACCTAAAATCATGTCCCGTCCTTTGAATTTGTTTTGTTAATACATTATCGTCCCTAGGTGACGCATTAAAATTATTCATGTGTTCCCTTCTTCTGAGACGCAGTTTTCTCTTAGTTTGACCTACATATGTACACCTTATTGCACTCTGCGTATAAAATTTTATAGATCACCTCTTTATGAGCCAATCAATCAAGCTGATCTTTACCCAGTCTAATAATATCATTGACTTTTCGCAGAACTGTAAAAATTGTGTGTAAATTTGCCTCTTTTAGTGCCCGTTTCATCAATTGTGAGAGCTTACCGTAGTATGGCAAACAACCGTATTATATCTATCATATTCAATAGCATTGTCCTTTTCGGTAATTTACCACTCGCATCTCTTGTGCTCAATTGCGTCAATCTCAAATTAAGATATTTTTCAAGAAACCACTTCGGATAATGATTTTATAAAAAGGATATTTCTGACCTCAGCTAAATTCTCACTATGATAGGACTCATGTGAGAGTCTGATTGCACTATCTACCATATTCTTAACAATACCCACCTTTACCCCTCTGGGATGCAGTGAATTGTAATTGAGTGTTTTGCCCGAGAAAGTTATTTTTCTAAACCAATTTGTTGTAACATTTCTTTATCTATGTCTTATTACCGTAACATCAAGAAAGTTAATTACTCCTTTGAGCTCCGACTCGCAGGTGAATTTAAGTCTCTCATGTTTTGAATTGAAACTATCTGAAAGTTGTTGAACTCTATCACGGTGAAGAAAAATAAATGAGTCATCAGCATAACGAACATAGCGTGGTGCCTCAGAACTATAATCGCGCTTAAACTCTTCAAAAACTTCTAATTCTATGTCCTCCATGACCATATCAGCAATGATCGGCGAGACCACACTACCGATGGGTGTACCGAATATTTGTTTGTAATATCGCCCATGAAAACGAAAGTAAACTTGGTTAAAAATGAAACCTACAGCTCCCAGAAACTCACCAAGTTTGACTTCAGTGTGTGCCCTAATTGAATCCCATCTTTAGCGATTCATATCAACACTTTAGTCATTGTTATTTTTGAGAACATGGCAACCACAACAAAAGAAACAAATACAGTGTCTGATGGAATTTAAAAATCTCGAATCTTATTAATAAATTCCAAGCTATTTTTAGTCGAAAATTTTTTGTGCATCTATTGATTTTTTTAGAATACACAGTAGTAGTCGTAGTGGAAGCTTCTAATGTGTCCCCTAAGCGTTTACATTTTTCTTACACCTTCTCTATTCCTTTACACACCCTCCACACACTTACTTGGTGGTGGAAGGGGGACCTACAGTTTAAGGTGGGTTCTGAACCACCAAGAGCAACAGCCTTAAGTACTTAGAGAAAACCTTTTTCTCTAGAGGTACCGGTCCGACGACTCTCCGGAGATGAACAACTCCCTTGCTAGGCTAGTGTTCACCGCATGGGCCACCGAGACTCTTCCAGAGTGCGAGGCGGGAATCAAACCCTCAAGTTTCCTAGTAGATGTGTTAACTGTCGATATTACGGGACGCAAGGGGAATCCCTCTTTGTGTATTTTTACTAAACCATAAGCTAGTACCAAATTAGTATTATTTGAATTGACAGTCCCCACATCTGCCTTTTAACCTAAATGCTTCTTATCTCGTCACCTCTTAAGTAATAAAAAAGTTGCTTTTTGAGAAGTCTCAAACGGGCCTTTCTCTACTAATATGAAACTATTTTTATCGAAAAAAATCGCTCCCATTTTTTTATTATTACTATCCTTATTGATCGGTACCGTTATATTGTCCTTATCTGCCTTTGTTACTAATATCTCTGGATTGCTCTTCAAAAACTCTCGGGTCAACACAAGTCCCTTACTCAATTTTTTACTTAACACAGAAGTACTTCTATTCTTTCTAATCAGCTCGTCTGACAATATAAGGAATTTTCTTCTAACACTACGTCTGTCCACCAGATCATCTATTTTCTCCATACTATTCTCAAGGCACTTAAGCATGTTAATAACTTGATCTGATTTTTTCTCCCCAAACTCATTACTAAAACCAATCAGACAATTTAGAATTCCTCTTTGATACTTGAGAGTCATCACAACTAACCTATCCTGTATTTTCTTACAACTGAAGTTAAAATCTATAATTTAAGCTAATTTCAGAATTTTACTGGGAAAAACTCCATGTTCCCTGCATCGATTTAGAAAATCCTTCTGGATTCCATTATCTCTCAATCTTTCGTTAATGTCAAAAATCTTTAAGATTGCTTCCACTCACTCAACCCCATAAGTGCGCTCCACAAACCCGAGATCCATAGTCCTTATTTTTAATTGATTGTTGAGAGGTACAACAATTAAAGCAGAGTTTATAATAATTAATATTACAATAATTGTTGTAGTAGTTTTTATTATCTCCCGACTATCACACTCCCATTACTTTGTTCAAGTAACAGACGCTGTCAGTTATGTGCCAACATCAGACCATCACGCATGAATGTACCCAGGGATCAAATAATCGAATAGATAAAAACACTTCTTAGGGACTCTCATAGGGATCAGGCTATCGCAAGGGTCAGTCAGGGAGAAGTGAAGTAATACTGAGAAAAAATGATTAAAAAAAACTACCCACATGAAAAAATCATAATAATGAGAAAAAAAATTTTTTATGAGGGAAATTTTTCACAATGAAAAAAATTATAATAATTAGGAAAATTTATAATAATGAAAAATTATAACAGGGAAAGGCAAAACTATAAAAAATAATAATGATATATAACAAAAAACAGGTCAAGTCTCAGTCCCCAACATAACTCAACCCTTCAAGAATCCAATTGGTTGCAAAAAGTGTATTTCTAGGAAACGAACCCTCTTTCTTCACAAAAAATTTCTTATGAGAAAACGATATTCCAGTTAATTAGTTATTATTTACTTTTCACAAATCCATCAGTCAATCAAAACAATATTGGCATTCAAGGGACCCTTCAAATTTTTGAACAATTGAAAAAATTTTATTACCGAATTGCAAATAACAGTCAGATGAATACCAAGACAAGAACTTGAAAGGAGCGTGGGAGAGGAAGGGGGAGGAGAGGTGGAAGGGGGGAGGGTGGTTAAAAACCAAAAAAGTACAAAGTCAGAATGAAAGAAAAATCATATATAGATCATGATAGCTGAGAAAAATTGTAGGAGAGGAAGAACCGCACAGACAATTGACGAAAACCGACAAAAAATTCTCAGAACCTCCAATTCTATATACCGAAAATTCTAATTATCTTTCTACACTCCATTAGTTGATTGGATCCTATCTATCCTATCATCCTACTACTATAATCTATTTTACTATATCCTAAGTCTATCACCTCGATTTGAGTCCATTCTAACAGTTATTCTGAACAACATTCTAATTAATATCAATGAAATACTTTCTCACGCTCAGTTTTATGATGATTTTCAAGAATCAGCATAAGCTTGACTGAAACTTTCTAATTATTCTCGAACTCACTCGCATCATCACTATCATTTTCCCATCAAACCCATGACCATTTTTCGCATCATAATATTATAAACTATTTAAATACATTATATCTGGTCTCTATGTGACCAAAAAAGCTTAATATAAAGAAGATATTTGAACAAAAAATATAGTTTGTCATTATTAAATTACATTACTTCTGTCCCACCTATAAGGTCCAATATATTCAAAAAAGTTCAAACAAACAAAAACCACAGTATCTGTCACACTGCACTGAAACCACTGTTTCACTACATATTTAAACTTCATTTGAATTTATTTTAATCTATCACTATTGTTATTTATTAAAGATGTTCAATAAATTATTAATCAATTATCAATTAACTGAATGTTCCCAGAGGAAAATCCACAATATGTGCAACATTTCAGAAAAAGAATCGTTAAATTGTACTCATCTATTTACGAAGAGGCAACACTGCTGCAGGAAGGAAATCTACCATCACGCCACTCAAGAATCTCTACCCCGAAATTCTCAGAATCCAGTCAGAGATAAAAACAACGTTCCTTCTTAACTTCATTCATTTTTTATAACTTTTTAAAACTTTTAAAATTTTCAAACTTTCACTAAACTCTACTTAAATACATATTAATTCTTGTGACACATGTTTGATTAAAAACCACAAAACTTCAATCTTTCGCGTTATTTTTTCATTTTTTAAGATTAAAAAAAGAATTATTCAGGTTTTTTGCCAGAGTAGCCTAAAACTATTTCATAGAATTAAGAGCCACAACAATGGAAAAAGGCAAATTGTCAAATATTCCCCTTTTATATATATCGAAACGGATCACACTGTCTCCAAATCATCAATTAATCACCAAAATCTATTATTAGTTCAAGAAAAGTCCCCAATTCAATGTCTACCTCTATCCGCTCTTATCAGCCAAAACTGATATACCCCGTTAACCCTTCAGGAGCGTACCTACCACTTTTCCAAAAAATCTAATTAATAAATTTCACATCCTTCAACCAGCGAATCGTCTCAAAAACCTCCCTCAGCTGCCATTTTTTATCAATAAAAATGATTACATCATACCATATATCTTTTTGTAATTCATTTTCCCATTTTTCAATATTTTCAGATTTAATTACCTTTACCTTTAATTATAAATTAGAACATCACGACCGCTAACATACAACTCTACGAGCCCTTACTAACCCCAGTTCGTCTGATTTCGCAAATAATCATCAATCAGCCCAAAAGTAAAAGGACTTGTCCCACTCTCCGAATTAAACATCAATTATCCGCAATTCACCCAAACAACATACAAAGGTAATGATCTATTTCATCTACATACAAACTCCGTAGAAAACATATTTATCTATACTATTATGTATTATAATAATCTATTTTACACAGAAAAACAATTTGGAAAGTTTACATGATAGGCAGCACCCCCACCGGGCCCATGTCACCCTAATTCCAATCCTCAATCTTTGGCAATATGTTCATACAAACATGTGTATTTAAACAGATGTATGTATATATATCCAATAAACTACACTTATGCAATGAAATATACCAATGAAGTAAAGTTACTCAAAAGACCTGACATTGATTGTGCACAATTAGGAAAATTTTTATATAAATTATCGAAATTAACAAAAACATCCCGAATATACTGCAAAAAAACTTATTAGCTCGGCAATCCCGAAGAAAAAATGACCACCAATTGTGACTACACTGATAATTACCTCCCTGAAAACATTAACCTATCCGCAGGAAGGGAATAAAGGCATGATTGAACAGACAAAGGCAGACATTAATACACCGCTAAGGACCAATGGCCACCAATTGCGAGTCCAAACCCAAGAATCTTATTAAATTTTAACCCATCGGTGAGAGCAGGCGACGTTCTGCGAGGACAAGTCGTAAATAGCCGATATGAAAAAATTTCTTTTTTATTTGACAAAGGGTCCCGTCTTTTCTTTGTTAGTCCTTTACCATCTGCTGTTGAGGGAGTGGGAGATTCCAAAATGATTCCTTTGAGGGGGAGCGCGAGGCGAGAGTCGTTCTCTCGATGCCAGGGTCGGCTCTATTTCGGAGCTGAGGTGGAGGACAAGGAGCCCCCCATCCTTATTACGGATGCGAAGTAGGCTTGCCGATGCTCCCGATAAATAGTAAGCAAAACAAAAACGGCATTAAAGTCAAGAAACATCTGTTCATAACAAAGATACAAGAAACGTGCTTTGGATCTCGGACGATCCAAAAGAAATAGCGCATTCTATCCATTATGCGTAGACTCAGCCATTCTAATCCAGATGTCAGAAGGATTAGCGATAAAAGATATCCGGAAGTTCATATGGGGACTTGAGACGTAAAAATCTGCCGAAGGTGAAGGTGGGGGTGGATGCAATCGATCATTTGCCTCAATGGTGCAAGTCTGCGATTTTTTCTAATTCTATTAGCAATAACTAGAAAAACATTTCGAAAAACTGAAAATTATGTATAGTAAGAGAGGGAGCGAGGGGTAGAAATGTTTTCCGATGCTTTGTTACAGGCGTGAGGGTGGTATTGGAGTGGGCCTATAATCCGTGACGTAATTTAAGTACGAACTATAACAAAATTAAATTTTTAGAAAAAATTTACAACATACAAAAACAAATTTCTCATTAAGAATTTTTTTATAGGACGCGTATTTTTTCATGGTTGAGTTTTGGATTGCTAGGATTTAAGCGCTGCTGATGGTTGCACAAATACATTAGGAATCCAAGCAAGCAGCTCTTTACTTTCTTTAGGAGGTCTTTGCTGCTAATTACTTTGAGTTTAGCTCCCACTTAAGGTTATAATTTGCCAGTAGTTTCAATGAACCAAGTTGCGGGCATTTTGTCAGAACATATGACGATAGTAAGATCATGTTTAAAGCATCAGTCTTGAAATCGCTTTAATTGCCTTGTCTTTGACGTAATCGAGTTTGTTTTTGGTAACCTCTCGGCAAATATGGCCACTTTGAGGTGATCTTGAAAGGCCAGAGCTAGAACAGACTGCTGGAATTCTCAGTCGCATCTTCTTCTGTTTCCAGATTTGATTGGTTGTTCTACTATTAGGATGGCCCCTTTTTGGATTCCCCGTATGGCTAGTTCTTTGGTCCAATTTATACGAGGGTGGATTGATAAGTTTCCGGCCTGACCAAGAGATGGCGCCACTAGGCCTACCTTGAGGTGGCGTTCTATAGTACCATCCTTAGATAG
>NC_046657.1:58025333-58031455 GCF_010883055.1 Belonocnema kinseyi
AGCCTTGGAGGAGATTATGTTGAGAAATAAAAAAAAAAATTCTTAAAAACGTTGTTTTTCTTGGTCAGGCCGGAAACTTATCAATCCACCCTCGTATGAAAATTGGCGTTCTAACCGTTTCCCTACAGCTCTGGACAATTAGTTTCTCGTGATTTTCCCAGTTAGTTCGACTCGTGGTATTAATATTGCCAGAGTTACTCCCAGATGGTTCTCAATTTTAGATCCCAAAATATGTTTTAACTCTTCTTCGGTAAAACCCTTTTTCCTTTGTATTTCTGTGGTTTTAAGCTAATGAGCAGAGATAGGGTTTCACTAACAACAATCATAGGATGTTAAAATCATGCAGAGCCAGCTCTTAATTTATTAGTTCGTAATATTTGCGGTCCGAAATTAGCGTCAAATTTATACCTTTCTGTGTTTCGAAGTGTCAGGTCGTTCATAATTATTTCTTTGAGTGAAAAGAAAGTAATTCTATTTCTGCTTATTTTTTATAGACATGTGATTACGTGGAGATTTGAATTTCTCTTTGGAATTCGTAACGGTTTTACGTACTTGCGGGGTTAGAGTACATCTTTTGTACTTTGGAGATATGTAGGTTTAGATCGGTTTAACAACCTATCGAAAGTAAGCTTAGTTTCTGAATGTAGCCAAGGGAAGGCAGTATTTTATGGGTAACTCTTTATAATATTTCTTTCACAACGAACCCCCAGAATAACTCTACAATTTATTATAAGTGTTTGAAAAGAACCTGTCTTCCTATTTCAAACTTCAAGAAAGAACAAAAGGTAATCATAGATTCGAAGCACCGAATGAGTAAATTACAACGGTCTTTCACAGTGAGGGGCGCTCGACTTTAGAACAAACTGCCTGCATCTAATTAATATTGAAAATCACAAATTGGTAACTCTCTTATCTAATTCAACGTCTTAATACCTGTGTGAATACCTGTGTGAAGGGCGAAAAGATTTGATTTGTGGAAGCTAGTATCATTCATTTTTAGACCGAAATCATTACAAATCGAACAGGCATACGAATACATAGCATATATGAAATTTTTTAAGATAACACTTCTTCGTAACAAAATATTATGAAGTGTGATAAAACTAATAAAACACTTAATTCAACAGTTTTAACAACATGCTGATGAAAGAATAATAAAGTACATAAATTAGAAAAATTTCGCGGCCGCTAAGACTGATTTATAAAATATAAATATCACTGAAGAATACGCTTAATATAAGTATAATCTAAGTGATAAAAATACAATATATAATATATACCATTATAGAACACCAGAATAATCGTTACTTAAACTGTTAACCCAGTTCTTCATTATTATATTAACTAGTTTTTTTTCTATTTCTGGAAAGAATGAGAATCGCATACACCTTTGCCTTATACTTTGCAGCTTTTCTTAACTCAATTGGTAAATATAATAATATGATATATCTATAATTTTTTTAATATTTGCAAGCTTTCTGTAAACAACTATTTCTCCGACGTAATCTCCAACGCGAAATAGACTAAAATATGGGTGTTGGTTGTTTCGGATGAAGAATTTGTTAATGGTTAAAGTCAAGTGACATGGCGGAATGAAAAACACAATTTCAGATTGATTTCGGAATTCATAAAAATTTATGCGAATCCACATTCCGTCCCAGATTTGAAGCGGATGATCCTTAACATACATGGGAAAGTCGCAAAAAGTACATCGCTGATTAGATTGGAGGTTTACATGATGAAATAACAGTCAAACCTAGATTCAATGTCAATTTTATCTTTCTCTTATTTTTTCTCTTTCTTGTTTCTCTCTCTGTTTTGTAACGCTCCAGTGAGCACCGCATTTCCTCCCACAGCACCTCTCACCAATCCCCAACGCGCGATGTCAATTCTCGGAAACATTAAATGGAAGGTTATTAAATCCAGGTTGGACTGTACTTATTTTTCGAGTTAACAAGATTTAATTATTTTTGATCCAGACGCAACGGTAGTGAGTCCAGTGCTGGAGAGCGAACCAAAACCTCGATATTTTGTAAACAGAGGCCTATTGGTCAAAAACAAAAATAGAAACGCCCCTAATTGATTTGTATGTACTTTGATCCTGTGAACCCCCAGTCGAATCTATAATGTACATCTCCTGACTTCTTGTCAATTCATATTGTGCGCCAAATTTTTCATGTGTCACGGCTTAGCGAATCTTTTCTTATTCGCTCCAAATGCCGCTGAACGTCTGAGTTGTGTTGAATTTGAGCTATAAATACAAGCAATATATTATTGAAAATAGTATAATTAAAAGGTTATGGCTATTGTCACAATTCTCTCTACTTTCCAAATAAAAGTGGAACAATTTTGAGGCGAAAGATTATTCAGAAAACGTAAAAAATTATAAATTATCTTTGACACGTATAAAGTTTCACCGGCAAGGTTGTTCTTATTTATTGTTTTGCTGTGAACGTTCTCCAACGTACCGCAAGTTACTAAGCAGCATATTTGAAAAGAATAATAATATTACAAGCATCATAAAAATAAACTTATAATTGCGACAGTCGCATATGACAAGGTTTCATCTTGGGGAGATCGCAAGAAAAATTACCTTCTCGGAAAGACCAAATGGAAAGGTTACATTTGTGACCGAATAAATAAATAGGCTAGAAATTTTTAGCGCTGCCTGACTCTCTTGTCCACTGTTATTTTTATTTGACAACCTTACATAACATTCATATCAAAGAACGTTTTCAAGGATAACTCGGGCGAGGAGCGAGATAAGATGAAACATGGAAAAAAAGGAGTTGACTCATGGTGTCGCCATGAAAGATGCCTCTCTAAAAGGTGACTTTGTTAGTTGTCACACAATTTTTTCAATATGAGATAATAAATCTGGTTTTCCAAAGCGGCATCAATCTCTCTATTCACCTTACGATTTGTGGATGAATCTTTAAGCTTCGCGAAAGACAGATGACAAGTCTATGGGAGGTCGAATCGAAAGATTTCCGGTAATTAATCCAGGTCATCGATAGGTCACGCTACTAGTATGCTGCATCTGTGCAGACACATCTATCGATGAGCAGGTTCTTCCGACAGTCTGCTACGCCTTTCTTTAAGCCGCGTTGTTCATACATTTCTTCTCACACAGATTCAATTGCCCGAACAATCCTATCATTTAGGATAGCTGTAAGTATCTTATACAGTACGGGCTTTATGAGTAAATCAGGTCGCATGAAGGCACTACACAGCTCCTTGAAGCCATTTATATTATCTGAGTCTTCGTACAGTGAGAGAGAAATAGAGAGTCACAATGCATTAGAAATATCAGTTGATAGAAACAAGGCGCCTCCCTACTCGTTGATTGAAAACTAATCTGTTTCAGTTTCAAATTAACTTTTATGTTGAAAATTCGCAAGTTCGGGTTTGAAAATTTGTATTTTCGCCTAAAAAATGCAGTAATTTTTCAGTTAAAGATTCGTAATTTCAGTTAAAAATTCATTCTATTTTTTAAAAATTCAACTATTTTGTTGATAAATCGTTTTTTTCTAGTTAATTTATTTATTGTAAATTTAACTATTTAACTTTTGTTTATAAATGTATATATTTAATTAAAGTTTTAATTATTTGGTTGAAAATGCATGTATTTTGTTAAAAATTTGACTTTTTGGTAGAAAATTAATCCTCTGGGCTGAGAATTTAACTTTTTAATTGAAAAATGCATGAGATTTATTGAGAAGATGTATTTTTTCTCAGAAAAGTGCGTTTTTTTATAAAAATGCAACTGTTTGGCGGAAAATTAGTCTTTTTAGTTGAGGATTCAAATATTTTATTAAAAATTTCAATTTTTTTTATAAATACAACTGTTTCTGATTTAAAATGAAATATTTTTCGGTTGAAATATGAATTATTAAACTATTTGTTAAAAATTAATTCATTTAGAATATAATTTCAACTTATTGTTTGAAAAGTAAACTATTTTCTTAAAAATTAATTGATTTTGATAAAGTTTCATAATCTTAGGTGAAAATTCATCTCTTTTGCTTAAAATAAAACTACTTTGCTAAAAATTAGTTTTTTTTTTGTTTAACGTTTATTTTTTCATTGATAATTTAACTATTTGGTTGAAAATGCAACTGTTTTTGATTTAAAGTTAAATATTTGGTTAAAATTTGAACTACTTTCTTTAAAATTCATATATTTTTGTTTGTTAAAGATTCATAATTTTAGTTGGAAATACGACTTTTTGGTTGAAAACGATACTTCTTTGTGGAAATATTTTTTTGGTTAAAATTAATTTTTTAACTTGGAAATTTAACTATTTGGCAGAAAATTAAACTGTCAAGTTGCAAATTAATTTTATAAGTTAAGGATTCTAGTATTTTGTTGAAAAGTCGTATACTTCATATAAATTTAACTGTTTCTTCATCATTTCTTTTTTATTAAAGGTTCTTAATCTTTGTTGAAAATTTATATTCTGGGTTAAAACTCAATTTTTTAACTAAAAATTTAACTATTTGGTTAAAAATCGAATTGTTTGGTTGCAAAATAATTTGTTTTAGTTGAGAATTTAAGTATTTCATTGAAAATTCAACCTTTTAGGTAGAAAATTCAACTCAAGAATATGGTTGAAAATTCGTATTTTTTGAATGAATTTAACTGTTTCTAATTTAAAACAAAATCTTTTTTTGTTTGTAATATCAAATATTAGATTTTTCGTTAACAAATCATCTTCTTTGGTTGAAAGTTAAACTACTTTCTTCAAAATTCATTGTTTCGGTTAAAGAATCTTAAGCTTAGTTGAAGATTCATCGTTTGTTAAAAAATGAACTATTTTATTGAAAAATCTTATATTGATTGAAAATTAATTTTTTATTAAATTCTAATTTAAAATATTCTTTGGCTGAAATATCAACTATTTCGTTTTTTGTAAAAAATTGATATTCTTTGATTGAAAATTCCACTCTGTGGTTGAAAGTTAAACTCCTTTCTTCATAATTCATCTCTATTGTTGAAAATTTATATTCTGGGTTAAAACTCAATTTTTTAAATGAAAATTTAAATATTTGGTTAAAAATTGAACTGTTTGGTTGAAAACTAATTTGTTTTAGTTGAGAATTCAAGTATTTTGTTGAAGATTCAACTAGTTGGTTGAAAGTTGAACTACTTTCTTTAAAATTCATTTTATTGGTGGAAGATTCGTAATCTTAAAATTAGTTCAAAATTAATTTTTTGTTTGTTGAAAAATTTTCTTTTTTTTTTAATTAATTTTTTAAACTGAATATTCAACTGTTTGTTTTTCAAATTACTTTTTCTTAGTTGAGAATTGTAGTATTTCGTTGAAAATTCGTATTTTTTGAATGAATTTAACTGTTTTTAATTTAAAACCTAAAGATCTCAAAGATCAAACTAGCTGTTCGAAATAGACGAGTGTTTATCAATATAGTTGATATTGCTACCCAAAAAAGATGACTTTTTAGGAAAATGTAGATAAAATCAATAAAAGTAAAAAATTAATCTGGAAAATTCCGGGTTTTCCTCTAAACTCTAAGGTACTTCTTGGTGTTCAAAAATCTGGGCTATAGTTCCCGGTTTTCCGAGTCAGTGACCACCCGACTTGAAGTTGTACATTTTTTTAATTTTTTGTCACTTAAAATATGTGGTTGATTTTCTTTTTTTAAGTAAAATATTTAAGGGTTAATGTTGATAATCCAACGATTTTTCGATCGCACCTGGTGTGATAATTCTGAAAAGAAGAACCTGAAAACAACGATGAGTAGAGTGGAGCTGAAAGGTAAACATAGAAACATAAACTACAATTTCTTGAGGTATTTGCAGATTTGCCTAATCTGGCATTAAATTGAACCAGCTATGGATAATAATTATAGCAAAAATATACAAAATGTACAAACGAATTTTCAGGTGAAACACTGGACAGTTAAAAACACACAAAATTGACTCATTTATCTGTCAGATTGTATCTGTCAGAAAATTGCTTGCTTCGATATCGAACAGTAAAATACCAACAATCTCAATTCTAAATCTGCCTTAGTTAAAGCCGATATCAGGTTGTGTGCGTGCGATATAACTACGGTGGCCACGCGACGCACACATGTTAAGGGTTGAGGGCCACTTTCATT
>NC_046657.1:58031555-58033305 GCF_010883055.1 Belonocnema kinseyi
GTCTGTAAAGGAATCAATGCGACGATCCAGCAAAAGCCTCGTGCACCCTAAGAACACGGAGTGACCCAAGGACAACCGCCTTCTGCATTTTTCCCGCAAGTGGTTTAACATATTGTTGACACGCAGGGATGCTTTTCAGGCCATTAGCAAGTGAAAGCTTGGCACCTTCAAGAGCGCCAATGATAAGGACGATCAGTTTAACAGAATATTCCGGGTACAATCGTTGCAACTCCCTTATAAGTTCTCGATACCTCTCTTTCTTTTCATTCTCCTTGGCTATGATGTTTTTGTCAGCTGGTGCTGAAAATTCGATAACGAACATGGTTCGCTTCTCGAAGTCAAGAAGAACCATGTCAGGCCTCGAGTGAGCAACAGAAACAATTGTCGAGAATATAAAGTTACAGTATATGCGGCACTTTCCATTCTCGACAATTGACTCAATTTCCTTAGGAGCATTTAGAGGAGCGTTATTAAGGTGAATGCCGTAGGAGTGACAGAGATGGTAATAAAGCACTCTTAGTGCCGCATTGTGCCTTTGAATGTAGGTTGTTCCCGCGCGTGTTGGACAACTAGATAGTATGTGAGCTAAATGCTCGGGGTGTGCATGGCACGCCCTGCATCTGTCATCGGGAATGTCTTGGCTCAAAATGTGGCGACGGTATGTTAAGGTGGAAATGACACCGTCTTGGCATGCAAAAATGAAAACCTCTGTACCAGACTTCAATCCTGGCGATTTAAGGAAAGCAAACGTTAGCTCACAAGACATTGACTGATTCTTCACATTTCTGTGGAAGATACCGTGCATCCTCTTATCGAGGAGCTGTTCACGAAAGTTTTTCTCTTGTGCTTTGTTAATCCGGGGTTTCAGGAGTGAGTACTCGAGATAGATTAGATTTGATGCATTTTGCTCACCCCTAATACTGAAGTCAAGTCCGACTGTTTCGGCAGCCTCCTCCGCTGCTTTGTATAGAAATGCTCCTTTGCCCACTTCTTCGTGATTCCTGGCCATTTTAAGACGAGGGTCTCTTCCATTTGCAATTCTATGTGCTGTACCCAGAATAATCCTGTTGTGAAGACATTCAAGACTCAATATTCCGCGACCCCCTTGACGGCGTGAGATGTACAGTCGTGGAACGGAAGACTTAAGATGCATGCTTTTGTTCATGTGCATAACCTTTCTTGTCCCGATATCAAGAGATCTGAGCTCGTTCTTCGTCCATGGAACTACCCCAAATGAATAGAGTAATACCGGGACGGCAAGCATGTTCGTTGCAGATACTTTGTTCCTCGCCGACAGTTCGGAAGACCAAATCTGTCACATGAGACGCTTGTATCTGCTTTGGAGAGTATCCTTTATAGACGTCACATCCTGAATGCGGCTCTGTGGCACGCTCAGGTTTGTATAAGTCTCTCCAGCGCAAAGATGTCGTATGGCGCTTCTATCAACGAGCTCAGGATCTTCAGGGATGCCATGAAGTTTTCCTCGCTTCAAATAAACCTTGGCGCATTTGTCGAACTCAAATTCCATTCCAATTTCCTTAGTATATCGTTCGACAATCCCCAGAGCTAGATGCAGTTGCTCTCTGTTTTTAACGTAGATCTTAAGATCGTCCATGTAAAATACATGAGTGACCTTGTTTTTTCGATATGCAGGTTTGCCGCACAAGTACCCGTCGGAATGGTGCAGTGCTAGAGATAGTGGCAATAATGTAAGGCAAAAGAGGAGTGGGCTCATGGTGTCGCCCTGAAA
>NC_046657.1:58033405-58060523 GCF_010883055.1 Belonocnema kinseyi
CAAAAGACAGATGATAAGTCTATGGGATGTAGAATCGAAAGCTTTCCGATAATCAATCCAGGCCATCGATAGGTCACGCTGGTAGAATGCTGCATCTTTGAGACGCATCTATCGATAAACAGGTTCTCCCGACATCCGGCTACGCCTTTCTTTGAGCCTCGTTGTTCATACATTTCTTGCCACACAGGTTCAATTGCCCGAACAATCCTATCATTAAGATGGCTGTGAATATCTTATAAAGCGTGTTCAGACAAGTTATTGGCCTGTAGTTCTTTGGGTCAGCTAAGTTGCCTATTTTCGGCAGGAGTATCGTGCGCCCTTCCACCAACCACTCTGGAATCGGCTCTTTCGACTTCAAATATTAGGTGAAAATACTGGCCAAATGCTGATGGGTTGAAGAAAACTTCTTCCACCAGAAGATTTTGATACAATCTGGTCCCGGTGCGGAATAGTTCTTCATCCCTCTTAATACTTTTTCCACCTCCTCGGTAGTGATGGATGGGCATTCTTGATTAGGTGTTATGAGGGAATCACATAGCTCCTTGAAGCTATTTGTATGTTCTGAGTCTTCGTCCAGTCTATGCTGAACTTCGTAGACTTCTCTCCAGAATACTTCGACCTCCTCTGGTTTGGGTGGGTGTTTGACAGTACCTGGAGGGTCTTGGAAGAGTCGAGATGGGTCAGAGAGAAACTGTTGATTTTCTCTGACCCACCTCTCCCTCCGCTCTAGACAATATGCTGCATGATGGTCAGCAGCTTTGACTTGTTAAGTGTGTAATAACGGGTCCGGAGTTCGCGAGCGAACTTTCGAACCTTGGCGGTAAAATTCCTGCCAGATGTGATGTAATCAATCACACATTGAATGCGGGACGCGTACTGTCTTGCCCAAGCTATTTTTTTGCCCAGACAGTCTTTTGGTCTTATGATCAACCGTTGGTTTTGTTTTTCGGTTCGCATTGGCCAAAGCTCTCGCTGCATTATATGCACAACATTCGATAGTCCAGTGGTCGGATTCTTCGGAAAAATGTCCACGAAGCTCGTCACTCATTTCAGCCAGATCTTTAGGCTTGAGAGAAACCTTGGCGTTGATGTTTCTCCGGGTCGTAAAGCATCGCTTTTCATCTATTGGATGGCTGCCCGCGGGTGGTCTTAGTGTCGCCTCTCTTTCTTTGTTGCCGGCTTGTTCTAGCTGTGGTAGAGTAGGAGTTCCGCTTACATAGCCCCCGTCTGGAGTCCTTAAGTATGATTTCGAAGACGTTGATGCGAAAAGTGCGATAGCTCCGGGTGTTTCTCGCACCACAGAGCATGCAGGCGTGCCATATAACCTCGTTCAGGGGCTACACTCGCATCGTAGCAGTCTAGCAAGTCGTAATTCAGTTGCTCCGTCCACCCAAAGATCACGAGATCCCGCCGATCCATCGCATTGAATCCATTTTCATTGGCTCCCCCAGCTCTAGATTGGTCGGCATTGTTGGCCGACCCATTGTCGGGAGCCCTGCGCGTTCTGCTGTTTTGAACATCAATTACTGCAACTATGTTTAGTGTTATTGTTGTTATTCCCACGGGAAGCTAGGAAAGGGTTTCTTCCATCCTTGTAGTGCCCCCCATGCAAGGATAAGGCTGCGTACTCAGAGATGTCGCCCTATATCCCCCAGTGACCGTTCTAGACACCTCACCTAGGACCCATTCAGCTTTTGGCAGGGTTTTCACACCTAAGCTTGAAGGTTGATTCGTTCTGGACCACCCCTGGATAATTGTCCGCGACTACCTATTCATTTTTGTTATAACATTGGTGTCCTTATATCTTAACGTGGACGCTAGGTTTGCGCAGAGCACTGTATTAATGCCGGCAGTCACCCTTACCGGAGCATACTGGTGTTCCGTGGCGTCCACGTGGCTGTTTAACCGGAAAATGGAAAAGTAAATACGAATCATAGTTTAAATAAAAAGGAAAACAAGTGATATTGGCAACCATTAAAGTGCAATCACATTACATATGTCTGAAAAAACCTCGTGATGTTTATATAAGTAAGTAAAGCTATCAATGTTTTACCATACTTCTTTTGATTCAAGTAGAATGAAGAGGTTAATAAATAATCTATTTTAACGAAAAATTGTTGTTTTTCAGACAAATAATAAATAAATATATATATATATATATATATAGATAGATAGATAGATAGATAGATAGATACTGTAGAGGCCCTGGAAAGTATTGTCAGTATGCACATAATACTCTGAGGATTCTAACCTGAAAATATGTAAGCTTCTTTTATGTTCTCCTTACATTTTTCGAGTAGACAACGAATTCTGAAAGAATATATTATGTCCATTGTCGGAAAACATTTTTAGTTATTCCGCAATTACATATCCTACTGAAAAAAAGAATCCACAAAAATAATCACATGTATTAAAAATGCTTTAAAATTGTTTAATATTAATGATTGCTTGAATTTTGAAATTTTTAGTTTCACATTCGTTAATGAATCTTTCTTTTTTATTTCGAAGGTACTGGATATTTAAGTTGGTTTAGAAACTGTGCAATTTAAATATTGTTGTTTGAAATAGTATGTGTAATTTAATGGTTTTGAAATTAACTGAGATGAAGCATTAACGCATTTTCGTATCTTAGAATTTCCACGACTCTAATTATTTTTTAATAATGTGCAGGGAAGAGAAAAAGGGTAATTTGTGAAATATTGTTCTTCTATCAGCGGATATCCTATTCTTTTAAATTCTATCCTACTATTCTTGAAGGGTAAAAAAGACAATAATAAAAAAATAATAATAATAAAGGATAAAAGAGTACAGTACTTTCCCTTTTTCCCTATTCTCGAAAAAATTCCCCCTTTTCTCTTCAAATATAAGATATTTGAAAATACAATGTTTGTTTTTGCTATTTTCATTATATAATTATCTTACTGTTTTTATTATTGTTCGATTAAATCAAAATTCAAACAAGAATTGCAATTTTTACAACTGATTTGCATGAAATTTTTTGATGAAACACAAATTTAAAAACTGCGCACAATTTGAAATTTTTAAATAGGTACTGTTTTCAGTGCTTAGCCAATTTTAAATTGATAGCGTTTAAAATGAAGCAATTTTGATTTTGCAATATTAGACCATTTCTAGACGTTTTAAATAAAAACATTTATGAATCATCAATTGTACCGGTAAATTTTTCAATGACAAAGAATTTCTAATTTCAGATTAAAAAAATTTTGTCATACAAAATTGCACAATATCTGACTAACAATATTTATGAAAACAATTAAGATCTCCATATACATAAAAAATGTTGGCATCCATGAAAATATTAAAATTACCAAAGTAGGAGTTTTTTAAAACATATCTTATGAACAAAATTAATTATTTCTTATATTATGTAATTTATTTCAAAAAGTTTTAGAAATATTAATATTTAAAAATTTGTTGTTTTGGATCTCTAAATACCTAAAGTTTTATTATTAGAAAATAAAAATCCAGGGATATTTTGTTTAAACGGTTTCCTTAGAGAAATTTAGTCATTGATTTTAATTTAATGGATACCAAAGGAATTTCAAATTATTTTATTTTTTATTTTAATGGTTTCGTACGATTTCCAAGGATTTTAGCGCATTTCTATAGGACTTTAGGCAATAATTTAAATTGTATTTCAAGGAACTTCTACGGATTTCAACAGTTATAAGGGATATGAAGGAATTCGATAAATTTCAAAGGATTCCAAAAATTTCCCGAAATTTCGTTTCAATAATTGTAGAGCTGTTAATATTTAAAAATTTACTATTATGAATTATTTAGTAGCTTGATTTATAATATTATGAAATAAAAATTCAGAGATGAAAGCACTTGGATCAAGCGCGTACGTTTACTGCTAGTGTAGAATATCTTAGGGTTTCAAACCAGAACTATTTTTAATTTTAGTTTAAGAGCACTAAATAGGTTTGTTTTCAATTTACAATCAATGTATTAATTATATTAAGGATGAAATAGCAAATCTTTGATGTAAATATTTAATTACACTTATAAGTATCACAATTTAATCATTGATGAAGGAATTTTTAAGAGAGAAAATATTCTTGATCATGAGAACGATTAAAAACATATAAAAATTGTTTCTTTAACAAATTAAAATTTTTCTTGCGCTTTTATTTATCGCCGTAAATGGAATTTCAACGACCGAAGTATATCTAACTTAAATAACATAATACATATTCATATATCCATTATTATAAATATGTATTATGTGAATTGATTGTATATGTATAATATTGTATTTCATTTTTCAGATTTATATTCGAAATAAATCCCCTATTTGTCTCAGATAAGAGAGAAACAGGAGCAAAAAGAAGACTGAGGTCTTTCCATACTCAAGTAAAAAACTTTATGGCAACCTTGGAGGGCATTATGAAATTTCATAATTTTTGTTCTAAGTTTAGGGAGCGTTTTTTTGAAAATATAGTTAAAAGGTATTTTTAAATGGTTTCTGGTTATTGTAAAAAACATGGAATATAGTATAATATTAGGGTAATTTTAAAATATTTTAAGAATAATATTGAAAAGTGGACAATGGCTTTCATTATTTTTCTGATCGATTTGCTAATTCTTGAGTCCATACTTTTTTTCCAGCTTTTTCCGAAAGGATGTATAAGTTTCTTCACTCGTTTCCGAGTATTAAAATTCCTAAACATAGTGATATTAAGTTTAATATATATACATCCTAAATTTAATATACATCCATATTAAATTTCATATACGCTTGTATATTGAATTTTAGGCAGAAATTCACAAATCTTCAGAAGAAAAATTTGTCCAGGTTCAATTTTAACAGCCTCTAAAATAATCAGTTGAATTATTATCCTTTTAAATTGTAATGCCATCTGCTTTACAATGTGTAATTCGAAAATACTTTTATTTAAAAATGTTCCATTTTAGATTTTTGTTTTTAAGCTAAAATTTTTAATTTAAAGAATTGTCAAATACAGAATTGAAGACTCCAACAATACCATTTATTACTTAATGAAATATGTAAAAGTTCTGAAAAAGCTTCAAAATTGATTTTATTTTGGAAACAAAGTTCAAACAACTTCTAGATTTCTCAAAATTTGGAAATTAAATTTTAGAGCCTTTTAAGGATGTTTTAACTATTTGAAATCAAAATAATTTTACTTCTAATTTACATAACACTATAAAAGCAAAATGGCTAAAATATTTCAAAAAATATTTTTTAAGACAAAACATCAACAGAAATTATTCACACGTCCTTGATTGTTTATGGTTTGGCGCGTCCCAATATTGTACGAACGAGATAATTTAAATTTCCTTAAATTTCCTATCCGCCTGAGAAAATGTCCAGACTGTCTACTCTGGAAAATCTGATCTGGCCCACGTCTGATACTAGTCTGGCCCAGGTCTGACATTATCTAGAATGCATAGTCTGGAAAGTCTTGTCAGACCTAGAATCGCCATGGCACTAATCAGCGATACAAAGAACCAAAAAAATTGTGATTCGATCAGTTAATTTTTTAGACATCTTTCAAAAAGTTACAGTTTGTTTAAGATGATTTAAATAAGAAATATAGACTATTCAAGCAAATTTGCTGTTAAAAATTGTATTGTAATATTCAGCAGCAATAATACTTATTAAATGTATCGTATGCGTTTTTGAAGAAATTTAGTTAGCAAATGTGAAAAAAGAATTTTCGTGTCAATAAATGCGTGACTAATGATTTGGTAAAACTAAATTTGTAAAAAAACATTATATAATTAACTAATTATAAATGTTTGTTGAAAGTATTTCGAAGTTACACACGACAAATGTCTGAATAATTTATTTATTAATTAAATTTTTTTTTGATATTTGTTTTTTTTTAGTATACTATGCAGGAACGTCTTAAAAAAATCTGAGTCTATAAAACGTAGGCGACTGAAACTATGTTACTGTTATCTAGGAACGCCAGGTACTTCAAATATAAAAAATTGCCATTTTTTCGTTATATTCTTTTATTCATAATAAATTTACTAACAATCAAACGTTTTCTCTTGCAAAATAATTCTACATCTCCGTTCTTCTTGCAGAGTTAAGTTTCCAGTTCGACTTCTTACCAAATGGCGACGCTATTACTGATATTTCTGGTAGCAGATCTTCTGCTTCTTCTTCTTCTTCTTCTTCTGAAAGACGACGTTTACGTGGAAGGTCTCATCCTCCTGTTGGGCCCCCTGTTTTTCGTATGAGGACCAAGTCTCCCCCTGCCAGGTGTATTGCTCCACCTACAAGAATAGCTTTTTCTGACGGAAATAGATATGATCTTGAAAATCTCGAATCTATTCGTCTTATTCCTAACGCAAATCCGAACCGCGTATTCATACTTCAAAGATACACTTTTCCTGCCTATAAACCAATTAAATTACGCTCAGGAGAGAAGAACTTTGTGTCCATTCCGAACACTGAACAAATTGTACTAGCAACATATGATAGTTACGTCTTTGCAATATTGGAAAGCAGTGATCATCTTGCTGGTTTATATGGTTGTAAAGGTAAAAGACGGGTTAAATTCAACATGGAAAGGGGTACCTTAACACCACTGAACCCACAAGAAACAGCTGAAACTCCAGTAGGTGTCCGCCGCGAAATCGTGACGAATTTTAGGGTAGGACGTTATTGATTGACTAGAAAAATGTCAAAATGGGCGAGGCGAAGAATAGATTCATTGGAGAAAGCATTTCTTAAAATTTGGTGTCTTTGTAGGTTCAACTAGTGTCTCTTTTGGAAATACAGTGAAACTCTTTTATACCGCCGATTTTGGGGCTGACCTTGAGCGTGAATAAACTTATTGTAGCTCGCTCCGCTTTTGTTTCTTGACGCTTGACTGCTCGCCTGAGTCACTACCGCAGACCCCGCGGCCCTCGCGCAGTTCCTGTTATACCTACCTATGGCGTGGTTTCAATTCTCGTAATGGCTATAGAAGGGAGGGCTATTAAAGTGTTTCACTGTAATTCATCGTTGCGGGTTCCTTTTTAGCAAAAGGGATTTTATGTTTAAATGTAGTCATTATATTCCCTGAACTATTTCCAATTCAGTGGCCATACTTAAATTACGTAACGGATTATAGGCCTAATTTGAGACGCCTCGTTTCACTTGTAACCAACTGGAACGAACTTCAATGTCGAATATATGCATGCTTTCCTTGTAAACAATCATCAAATGAATATTAAAATGTTATCATTATAAATTTAAATTAGTGAGCTATGTTCGTATCCCATTCTTTGAAACACGGGAAGAAATTGCAGCGTATATTGGCTGCAACAGGTTTCGTTAAATAGGCTGATGACAGTCCTACTTTGAAGAAGAGCATTGTAACGTATTACAAGTTTCTGAAGCACTTTTCCCTAGTTAGGAATATAAATTACTTGCGGCTCTTTGTTCAATTACTGACATTGCAACAAACTAAAGAATTTTAATAATTTCGAACGTTCACTCCATTTAAGCAACTGAACTGGTCACGATAAACAAAAGTGCGTTAGACTCAGAATGAGCTAGAGTAAGTATTCCAGGTTAAGAATAAACTGTATCGCCTTAAGCATACTTAGAAAAATTCAGTCCCGGAACTTTTTGAATTAACTGTGTACTCGTATATCAGGATTACTGCAAAACCTCAATTCAAAAATGCCATATTTTTTCAAAGAATTGGGTTAAAAATATAAGCGATACGTTAATAATTCTTTTTATTTTATCAAGAAAATATACTATTCAAAACTACCATTATAATTGTTATTATTATTTCTCGATTTAAGACCGAAAGACCCCCTGACGTTTATATGAACTTGTTGCGTCCCCTTGTGAGCCTAAGCTTAATGCGAGAGTAAATGATTTTTTATACCGTTCATTCTTCATTTAAATAAATCATAGAGTTTTATAATCAAATTTTATAAAATTACACAGGATTTTAGTAGAACATCACCGACTGAAAAGATTATGATCGAAAAGGTTCCAATTTAAAATATTTGAATAGCAAAGAATTGTTACTTCCCAACAGTTAGATTGGTTTAGACTTTCGTGATCAATTATTTTTTCTAATGACTGGCGCCCTATGCTTAATATCATTTAGACATATTTCTTTAAAATAAAAAACGATATAGTCCTCCTTTGGCAGTTCAGGTCGAGTCGAAAGAGGCAAATTCACCCTCATAGTATAAAGGCAATCTTTTGAAGTGAGAAGGATGCACAAGGAGGGAAGAACGGTGTATGAGATGGCCAAGAACGACGGCATGAAAAAAGAGAATGCAGCAGTAGATAAGAGCATAAGAAAGTCAAGATCTGCTGTCCAACAGGAAAACTTAGTAAGTGACATTTGCCATAGAGACTATTTTCCGATACATGTGCATTTGAAAATAACCTCTATTGCAAAAGTCGCTTACTAGGTTTTAATGTTGTACAGAAAAAAATTTTAAACGAACTATAAGTGGATCACGGGAAGGAGAATGCAACCGTATAGGACTGGTTCGAGAATTTCGAGGGCATGGCAAAGAGGGGGATGCATATGAAGGAGCAATATGAAGCCCAAAAAGAGGGGACAAAAGGAGAAGAAGAAAAGAAAAGAGAAAGAAGTAGGAGCAATTGAGAAGGACAGTGTGTACTGAGGAGAAAAATAGATATAAGTTATGTGTAAATATTGTGAATAGTAGATAAATATAATATATGAATCGCGGAGACAGACTTTGGCAATGCGAGGCAAGGCGAGGGAAGTCGAAAAATAGTAACATGCACGCGAGGTTATGCAAAGAAGGCAAGGGTATAAGAGCGAGCGTTCATTAAGTTCAGGTGTGGATGAATGATCGTTTGTAAGGATTATTATTTTTTATTATTGTTATATTATTAAGCCATATGTCTTTCGAAGTCAGAGTGACTCACTCGGTGAGGAAGGGAGTTTCATGAAGTAGTAATGGGTTCGCTCCACAACAATGCTTTGATCCAGGTCGCTACTCAATCTCTTTAGTGATTATCCCAGGTTGAGAGCTTCACAAAATCGTCATGTAAGGCTCTCTACTTAGGCTCATTAGCATGCAAAATGTTTTACTTCAGGCTTTATGCATTTCACTGTCCCTCTTCATCACATGTTTCTTCTAAACTATTCGCTGCTACATTTTCTTGCATGGACACAACTCTTCAGCTACCCTAACGTCCATGCAAGGTATTATGTAAGCTCTTGTGTTTCTATGGCTTCTTATGTCTTTTTCGAATTAGGGTCTTATTCACATATTCTATCTATTCATTGCTTGGTTTGCCTCTAGGTACGTTTTCTCTGAGTTGCAAATTTATAAATAAATATATATATCAGGGTGAAATGTAACGTGTTGCATTATTTTATTTATTTAGTTTATTTAACACAAGTCAGGGGCCCTTTTACGGAAGGCACGATTTTCCTGATAAGCTGAAAAGGGGCTACGAGACCAGTTTCTTTGTTTTACGCCACAAATTTTGAAATACTTGTAACATGAAAATATTAGATTTTAATAGGTGAAGTATTTCTTTAAACTTTTAGTAAGAATTTTTCTTATATACGTCCTAAATGTATTTAAATTAATAAAATCTTGGCAGATTACATGATACCAGGTCTGCAATTTAGTCGGATATACAGATAAGGACGAAAGTCTAAACGTTGTAAAGGTTATAAATGTATTTATATACCTAATTATAATTTTCTATTAAAATATGCTTGAAAGGATTGTCTTTGCTTAATCGCGCAATTTCATGTTTATTCCCTTTTTAACAGGCCAGCATGTAAACTTTAAGTTTATAACCTAAAAGTATTAAAACTTATTGTTCTAAAGTTATTTCCAATCCTAATTCTGATTTCTGTTTTAAAACATTCTTTAAGCATTTCTCTTCATTTATTGTGGTGAGCATAATTACATGAATAAAACAATAACCCAGCAAATAGTATTTTAGATATTATTAATAAATCATCAATAAGTAAGTTTTCGAATTTAACCCATTAACGTTACAGGGAAACTTTTTTCAACTACCCATTTCTCTAAAACATTTCACTATGAAAGCGTCTGTCAAAAAATTCAAGAAGTACCTATCTTACTATTTTCGAGGTCGCTCTTTCCAATGGTGCAATCAAAATTACATAAAAATATGTTTTTTTACACTATTTTTGCAAATTAATGCAAAAAACACGAATTTTTCAGGCCTGTTTTTTTTTCTTTTCAAATTTTCGATATCTTTTCGTAAGAATATTCAACAATGGAATAGTGTAATCGTGTCCTCGATTGTTATGCTTTCGAATGGTATCATTGGTTTTATTTTTATCATAGTCTGAACTTGCAAAATAACGGCAAAAACAATGGAAAAATTGATCAATTTTTCTACTAATCATTTCTTGCGATTAAAACACACTTTTTGTACCGAACCTGCATGGTCTATACAGTTACTATGGTTTTTTGGGTCACTGATTACGAATCTGCTATTATTTTTGCAAAATTAATTTGTTTAAAGATTTTGTTTAAACAAATTATTGCAAAAAATGAGAATTTTTTTAATTTACTTGCAGATTCGTATTCTACGGAAAAAATACGTCGAAAATATGTATAGTAAATTTCAATCATTTAAATAATTAAGTTAATATCAGCAAATATCAATTTGCTATATCCAAATACATTGTTACATATCGTTTTCTAGGTTTTCGGGGTCGTTGATCACGAATTTGATATTAATTTTTCAAAATTATATTGTACAAACAATATGTTTGACAGTATATGCATCAGTGTCACTACATTCCAAAAATTATTTCGTGATTCTGTAATCTAAGGAAAAATTTAGTTATTTATTCGTAGAAAACTTTATTTTATTTGTTGTTATCTTTTCAAACAGGAATTCCATTGAATAATTTAACATTTTCTGCCATCGTTGAGCCCAACTGATGTTACCCGATTCTCACCACGAGGAGGTACATGTCACCGAGAATCATCTTTGTTTTTTAAATTTTTTTAATATTAAAAAAAAAATTTTTTTTTAATTTTTATAATTTTTTTGTACTTGAAGTTGTTTACTCGTGCGTTTGTTTGAAGCATTTCATGCAAAAGTATGCTTGACACTCTTTGCAAGATTTCACGGTTCTTACTTCGCACTTCTCGTATGAGCAATACTTTTTGAATCCTGTGTTTTCGAGAGTATGATTTAAATGTTTATTTTCTGACACATTGGAAGCAATTAATATTTTTCACAAATTTTCATGGCAACATTTTTTGTTCCTAATTTATTTTTGCTCACTGAATTGTAAAGCACTGTAGCGTTTGTGATTGATGCCTGTATCAGTCTAATGAAAATGGTCCATGTCCATTTCTTGGCTCGAATTATTGGCATCAAGTTGTTGCAGTGCTGATCGTGTAGGTCGACTGCACCCATGAAATTGTAATAAACTTTGAAGGCATTTAAAAAAGGTGACAAAACTGTGACAAAATTATTACCACTATTGCTATCATGCTTTGCTTTAGATGTTCCTCTACGAGCTTTCGCATCGATTTCGTTACACACTTCAATCCTATCTTTTTTTACAGTGCCGGTCGCTCGCAGATTTTGATTTTTCAGATGGACTAACATATCAGGAGAAGAAAATAGGTTATCAAAGTAGATATGATACTTAAGTCTATTACGAGGAGAAGTCTTGAGCAAAAATTCTTGAAGCATTTATAAAGCAACTCGACTACCTTGAGCAAATTTGTGTAGGAAATCAACTTTTTCATTTTTACCACAGTAAATATCAAAATGAAATAAGTAACCATTCGAACCGCATAATGCCCACATTTTGCTATTAAATGGAATCGGTTTTCCTCTGATAAATTGCTTGAAACTGATTTTTCCGTAAAATTTTATCATCATTTCATCAATAGAAAGTGCTCTACAAAAATATACAAAAGTCTTGATATTTTCATTGAAAATGTTCAGAATTTGATGTACACACCAGGCCTTATCCTTTGCGTCTTCATCGTCTGGATTGTGAAATTTGATGTTAGATTTTATAGTTTCAAATTCACGACGGCCCATAGCTGATGTTACTACATCAGACTGTAGCAAAGTTTTTGAAGACCAATAATCTTTTTGTGATAATCGTTTGTTAAATATTATGAAAATAATAATACCTATAAATGTGTTGAAACGATCGAAAGACAACTCGTATCCTGATTAATCAAAGATGAAACAAATTATAAATGGTGTCCCGTAATAAATTAGTCCGGTGCTACTCAGGAAATTCTTTCTGGAAGTCTCTTGTGACGACTAGAATGAATTTATAAGGGTTTTGCTTCAGATTTCTCGGAGTAAAGAAAGAACATCCACATCGTAAGAACATCCACATACCACCTTGCGTGATATCGAACTAGTCACTCAGTTTCTCATTTACCATTAAACTCGTTTTTTTATCATTAATTTAAAAAAAATTCTGTAAAACAAGACGGTCTAAGCAAGGCAATTTTAATACCGGCAAATGGTAACCTATGTATTGTTTATTCACATGAAGATCTGAGAAGCTCCATGTGAAACGAAAAGGAACTTTTTAAAAATACCTTTCGAAAAAGAACAGCTGCAGCATTGTCAAAAGGTTCAAGCCTTAAAACCCATAATAAATTAACTTTTTATTATCATACGTAGTTAAAAGGTTATATTTTAGTTTAAGATTTCGTTTTATTGCAATGTATGGTGTGGAGGATTGAAGTTTACATGCTCTAATTTGAAATTCCTTATAATTTCTTGGCGGGCACCCACTGGAATTTCAACAAATTTTTCTTTATTCAATCGGTTTATCGTGCCGCTTTCCATGACATATTCACGCGGTTATTGCCAGAACGTCCATATAATCCACAAAGAACATTGCTGATTTGCAAAATGGGGAATGCGTCACCATTCTTTGTGAATAATACAATTTTTTCTTGGCTTCGAATGGGTACAAATTGATTGCGTCCTGCAGCTAATTTAATTTTCTTATTATTAGGAAAAGTGTATCTCTAAAAAACCAATAACATAGGCCGACAAATTTTGAAGCCAGAGACCAGACCTAACATTTCCGAAGGATTTTAATGTGGTGAACCCGAATACGAACTCAAAATTGCTCCTGATTATCAGGTTTTCAAAATATCCTAACCTAAAAGTGCTAAAACGCATTTTTTAGCTATTTTTGAGGTTATTTAACTGCACAAGAAAAATGTCTACCACAAAACTAATATGGAATTTCAAAGTACTCATCTTCACCTTTCAAACCTACTTAGATTTATTGGGATATCTTTATTTTTCACCAAAATATTGTAATTTGAATTTTTTATTTTAGCGTTTTAACCCTTAATGGTTCAAAACACTAAAATAAAAAAAAGTCACCAAAATATTGTAATTTGTAATTTTTTATTTTAGCGTTTTAAGCCACTAACGCTGAGGTGTTCAGATTTATACAACGCATTCTCTATTGCTGACGGTACGATATTTTTTCTTAAAAATATTATTTCAGGGATTTTCGAAGGGGCCCTTTCTATTGCCGTTGTCAGTTTTTTGTTAGAACCCTTAGAAGATTCAATATGGCGGCCACAATTTAGGGTTTTAAAAAAGAACAAAGGATTCCGCACAAAATACCAACAAAAAAGCGTGCAGTCGTTTGGAACCAAACTTCGCACATAGATAAAACAAAAGAAGACGGGCTGCGCGGAATGCTACTGCGCACTCTGTGTGCATTCTAATGTTCACATTCGCTGTATGTGCGCGCCATTCTACGGCGCAGACAGTCTTCGATCCCTAGCTAGCTCACTGAGCTGGCGACGCTTTTATGACGTGTTATGCGTATATGATGAAATTCGTTTTTTGCTACAAATCTTTTCGTGTTAGAGATTACGTTTGAGTGGCGGGCTAACGGTTAGATGGATAGGTGGCGCGGTTACATTTCGTGTCGATCGTGATTTTTATATATAGTCAGTTTTAACATTTCCACGTTACTGTTCATTATAAGAAAAAAAACTAGTTCAAGAATAAGCGATAAAAGCGTCATACTTCAACTGTTATGGGACTTCAATGAAAAATTTGGATAAACCGTGGGTACCAACCTCAATTTGTCATGCTTGTAGATTAAATTTGCCAAATTGGGAAGATGAAAGTACCAAGACGCAGACTGTTATTCAACCACCTGCCAAACTTTCTGCCAAACGTCGGATAGTCAAGTATTATTCATTCCTTCTATTGTCTCTAGTTATTTACGAAAACCTACCAATTTTTTTTTTAAATTATAGATTTATTATATTATTATATTCACCAATCGATTTGAGAAAAACTGCCACGTATAAGAACGAAGTATATGCGATTCTCATTATTTTCCTATAGAGGAAAAGCGAGTTAATAAATTAATTAAGATCTGGTTTAAAAGTGTAATTAATGATTATTCTGTTACTTCATTAGAGTACGTATGTAATATGTAGTAAGTCTTTTTCTCATTAATTATATTGGCCTTCAGCTTTATCTTTTGAAGCATTCAATATTTTGTAAATTCGTATAAAGGGCGGTTCATTAATTAATTTAAGTGTTTTCGGTTTTGGGTTTTTTAATTTTCACATATTTAATAAATCCTAATACGATAATAAATCTAAATAGGTTCTATTTCAAACTTTTAAATTAGTTTCAGGCTAATCCAAAAATACTCCAACTTTGAATCTTTTATACTCAATTATATTAATCTTTTTGTCATGATACAATAAAAAATAATGGTCAAGAAGCTTTCCTTTACTCGTTTCACCATGTTCATCATATTTTGTATTGGGTTAAAGATACAAGTTTTTGATTACAAATAAATCTATTTTGGTTTAGAATTTTTTAAACTAAAAATTTAACTATAGTATTTTTGTTTGGAAATTCGTCTTTTCAGTTTAAAAATTCAACTATTTAGTTGGAAATCGACAAAGTTTGTGGAAAATTTATCTATTTTTTAATCGTTTTCTGTTGTTGTTAAAAGTGCAACTGCTTTGTTGTAATAAAATGTGTTCTGTTTGAGGATTAAATGAAATAGTTGAAAGTTAAACCACTTTGTTAATTTATAAGAAACAGTAAGATTTTAACATTTACCCCTCACCCCGTTCCTAAAAAATTTTTAGGTCTTTTTGAATGACCCTAAAATACATTGAAGGAAAAAATTTTATTGGTAAAATTTACGTCAGGTAATCAGGGAGGGTGTGAAATATGATATTCCCTTTCAAAGAGAAATACCTATATGGTTTAAGATTTGAAAGAAGAGCTTTATATTATTAATAAGACTCTGAGGATAATTTAATTACATTTCTAAGAATTGCAATATTATTATTGGTAGTATTTTCAAAAAGAAAAACCGAACATTTTTCGTGAAGAATATTGGAAATAGAACAATATTGTGTATGGAAAAACATTTATTTTCATTGCCGAACATTTTAATCTTATCGCTGAAGTATCTCATTTATTCATGAAAAGTTTCTAAAATTAATTAGATATCTCTGAAACAGGTGGTCAATATTACAGATAAAATTTGACGGCGATAGATTTAAGGATTAAAATTACAAAAAAGTATTTAACAAGAGTAAAGAAACAAATTATGAATCATATGATTAAATGTGAGCTATTAACTATCGCAAACTGCAAACAGCCACGTATACTGTGAATATCCGTACACACATAAGGATATCGTAGATAACTAAGAAAATTACATTTCTGACTAAAACCCTGCTAATTCTAATTCTAATTCCTGTTATTCCTTTTCTCTAAATCTCTGGCTTATTGTGGAATGTAGAATACTTTTAGATTTATAATCGTTACACGTAAAATTATTCCTAACCTTTGATTCAACTTTTAAAGTTTTAAAATGAAGAATTGAAAATTTGCACTTAAAGACTTTCCGGTAATCAACGTTTTCATTCAATTCAACCTTGACGGATATAAATATTATAGAACATGGTAGTATGAAAATGCACGAAAGATTAGCCTGACGCTCATGTTGATTCACGCGCCAATATGATCAAATTGATCTAATTTTGAATAAAGTTAATCCTTTCTATTTATCCCAAAACTCAGTATCTTTAAATATCTTCATTAACGCACGTCGCAAAATAACTTTAGTTCAGAAATCTCTCAAAGTACTCCAGTTATTGATTTAGATACATTTTGGCAAACACCACCCAGGGAGTCTTCTGATAGCAGTTTCAGTGACCACATGTATGGAAACGCGACTGAAAGTTTGTAAAAATCGCATAATATCTCTAAAATAGCTTGCTCACTTCGGAGAACGGGTCCAATTCCACTAACGCCGACGACAATTTCTTCAACAATTCGGAGAATTTTCACGACACTAGTACTACCTCACTTATCGATCATTAGTAGAACAACCTTGTGGAAAGTGTTACGTCATTTCAAATTCGTGTACAAGAAGCTGAAAAAAAGCCTGTTCTGATTGAGCGTTTGTCAGTTGCTGCAAAACGGGCAAAGTATTTTCCCCTTTCAGAAAACCTAATGTGAGACTAACCGCTTGTATAACTATGGTTGGGCTAAACAACTTGATGCAAATACTCATCCAAAAGATTTCGATTATTACCGTACCAGTGTACAAAAAACCGTTTATTATGAAGGAGGCTTCGCTACCCCCTCCGCAGTGGGTACACATGTAATAATTTTACATATCGTTAAAAAAAGGAACCGCAAATTAACATTACAAGATGAAAGCGGAACATTACGAGGAGTTTCGTCAGCAGGAAGCAAAGAATTGGCAATTTCAGCGGAAAGTGTCACTGCAGGAAGGTGCTGCAACTTTCAATGAATTGACAATGAATTTGTGACCATACGAAAAATGTTAATAGCAGAAGCTAGCAAAACACCGTATTTTTTCGGATTCAGTTACTATAAACAATTATAATTTTTATCAAATGTTTGCGCAGTTCTTACATCCCGGCTCTAAAATTATATCCATAATACTAGTTTTTGCAACAGCAAAGACTTATCCTGGCTTCCCCTTGTCTCATTGTAAAAACAAATATTAAGATATTAAATTTTATAACTAAAATTTTCTCCGTGTAGTATTTCATCTTTTTAAAGTTAAAATTATATGGTAGTCAATAAGTAATCATTCGAATTATTTATATGGGTTCTATCATTTTTCACGTCTATATCGGACTTATCATTACATGATTTTTTTTCCTTCTAAACTGATTCACTGATTCTCCTAGGAATGAGCCAATACAAATTTAAAATATGAAGCTGGGTTATCACTTATATTAAAAATTTATTTTTTTGAAAATATTCAACCACTTAAGTCCAGTCTATTATGGAGGTAATGCAGAAGAGGGAAATGTGATTTTGAATGCCAAGCAGAGCGAAAACACTAAGGGAAGATTAGGGCATAAAAATCTGGACGTTACACAAAAAATCAGAACTTCCAGATAGCGATCTAAGCGTTTCGCTAAATATCGAGAATTCCAATTCTCCTCAATTATCTACTGGTAATTATAATAAAGTTCTTCACGTATATTTTCCTCTTATCTAAAATACAATATTAGTTTCAAACACGTTTCTCTTCTGAATGTGAATTTCAAGCCCATTAAGAAGAATCACGCAAAGTTTGCATAAATATAAAATGAAACTATTTTTAATTTTAGCTATATAAAAATTGAATACATGTATTAATTACTTATTCGTAGATCTGAGTAGCTTCTGGTAAAATGAAATTATTGATAATACGATGATGCATTTTGATAAAAAGAGATATTTCGGGTTCCAATCGTGTACAAAACTACGAATTTTTCCGACGAATTAAAGATCTTTCCACTCAAAAAAAAAATTTGATAAATTCCGGGAAGGAAAACACGACTAACTGTTACAGTAGACAACATCTCTGACCAACCTAGCAGCAATTAAATTATTTCAGCCTTATCTGAAGGATATAATTTTGTAGTAGCTTGTTTCAAAATCTCGAAAGAAGAAATCATCAGCAATTGCGAATCTACAATATATACCCTTCCACCCAAAAAAGCGAATAACATACGACTTCAGACGGCCAGCATATTACGGCAATTCTACACTCCATCGTTAAGCTTAACAAAATAAGAAAAACTCCAATTAAAGCACTCAATTGGAATGAAGACATCATAATATTACCAGCGGATAAAGGCAGCATAACAATAATAATAAACAAAGAAGACTATAACAACAAAATCATAGACCTTCTGACTGACAGTAAATACAAAAATACTTAAAAAGGACCCCACGAAAACAAAAGTCAGTAAAACAAAAACTCTTCTCAAAGAATCTAAACTTGACAGCCAAACAATATCTAAATTAATACCTACTAATCCTATCTTTCCCAGACTTTCGGGCTCCGAAAATCCAAAATAATATAATTCCACTCAGACCGATCGTCAGCGCAATAAACTCACCAACTTACAACATAGTACGCTTCCTCGCAACAGAACTAAATCACTTCAGAGGAAACTCTAGCACTCACGTGCTATCTCATTACTCTTTATCAAAAGGATACAACAGATTTTCATTCAACCTTAATATATCATAGTGAGTTCCGACATAGTACCTCTCTTTACCAAAGTACCAATCTCTGATACAATTAAGCCTCAAGCGATCAAAACGGGACACGCTCGAAATCTCTTCGTTTAAGTTGGCCTCTTGGTTATTCTCGGTGTTGATTTTTCAAGTCGGATTTTACATTTTTTTGAAGCATATCTTAATTTGAAGAAATTGAAAATCCGACTTGAAAAAATCAAGAAGCAGAATAACCAAGAGGGGAACTTAAACCAATGCATTTCGAGCGTATCTCGTTTTAATCGCGGGAGGCTCAATTGATATTATTAAATCTTTCAAAAACTTCCCTTCTAAAATCATACCTTTCATAGAACACTATCTCCAAAATACTTACTTCTCTTTCGAGAACTAATTCTACGAACAAACCCTAGACGCTTAAACGTTAATTTTGGTTCCGTTACGTTTATGGCATTTTTTTCATCTGGCGAAATATACTTCCGATTTTATCAATCGGTTACATCCTAATATCCAATTCACCATGGAAATTGAATAAATCGGAAAACTGCGTTTCTTGGACGTATTAGTTCACAAAAGATCTAATAACACATTAATACATGAAGTTTACAGAAAACCAACCTATACAAATAGATACCTACATGCATTCTCCCACCACCATCCATCTCAAAAACCATCGGTCATTAACTCCCTTGTAAACAGAGCTGTCTCCATAACAGACAAAGATAACTTGCAAAAGGAATTACGAAACGTTAAATAAATCCTAATGCTTAACGATTACACAAACAAGAAAGTTGACAAAGCAATCAGAAAATACACTAAGAAAAAGCAAGCTAACACAACATACGAAAGAAACAGAAAGAAAAATGACCACCATCCTATTCTACATCCAAGGTGTCACAGAACAAAGAGGAGGAATTCTCAACAAGCACAATAGCCAGCCCATACTTAAACCACCTGCGCAAATAGGACAACTACTAAATAATCCCAAAGACAAAAAAGCACCCGTTAGTGATCCGGGAGTATATAAAATCTCTTACTCTTCTGGGAAAGTCTATATTGGAAAAATCGGTAGAGCGATGAGCCGAAGTATAAAAGAAGATGAGAGGAAAGGCAAGTTAAAACATTTCAGGCAATCAATACTGGCTGCGCATTAAATGGAAACAGGACAAAGTATTTGATTTTTAAAAAACCGTCATCGCAAAAATACACAATATCTTTAAAAGAAAACATAGAGAAGGAATCAAAATCTTCAAAAACCCTGATAACATCACTAGAGACAAAGGATATAATAGAAATCACATTTAGCTTTCCATCTTCCCATATTATAAAAAAATACATGATTGGCCCATTATGTTGGACCAGTCCCTACGGTCGGACGCCCACGCCAATCACGGGCATCGTACAGAGTATACATAGGAACAACATAACCTGATACCTCAATTTCAGGTTAGCCCTGAAGAACTTGACTGCAATTTTCATGAAACGTCGGCAAAACTCGTAGCTTTGCAATCGATTGGAACCCGAAATATTGCAGTTCATTATCTAATTTCGTGATACTGTCTGTATAGCAAGAGAGAGTATAAAGACATTAATTTTTATTATTAGTGGTTACAAGGTACAATCGCAAACATTATTTTATTTCATTTTTACATTTTATTCTAATTCGATGTATGGTGTGAAGGATTACAGATTAAACGCTTTATTTTGAAGTGGTTCGCGATTTTGTTGCGGACACCTACAGGAATTTCATCAATTTCTTCTGAGGTCAATCGAGTAATCCGTCCGCTACTCATGTTTACTTTTACCCGTCTCGTGCCTTGACCACTATACAGTCCAGAAAGAACTTTACTATTCTCCAATATTGCAAAAGCTTCTCCACGTAGTGTTGATAATACAATTTGTTCTTCGGTTGAAATACGCGCATATGCATGTCGTCCTGCGACTATTTTAATTTTTTTATTATCATGAAAGGTGTATCTTCGAAACTCGAATACTCGGTCCGGATTGTCAATGGGAGTTAGATGAATAGATTCAATATCTTCCAGTTGATAACCATTGTTGACAAAAGAAGGAAGTCTGGTAGGTTTAGTGATAAACCTGGGCGATGGAGACTTGGACCTGAGACGAACCGGAAGTTCGAGTCGAGCAACTTCTCCATCAGGTGAATGATGTCTCTCCGAAGAAGGAGATGGTCTGCTACGAAGAACACTAGGAATAGGAGCACCATTAGGTAAGCAATCGAAATGGGAACTCAACTCTGTAAAAAGAAACAGGTTTACAATTTTTTATATTTTTATCATTTTTGAAAAGTACTTTGGTATATCGTAAATTTATTAAGAAAAATCCGCCCGCTTCGCGGGCACATTCTGATGGAGCGCGTCTCGCTTCACTCGCAAGTTTGAGCGTGCCTAGGACGTGCGACAGTTGGTTCTCGCGCTTCGCGCTCGATAATATATTTATCTCGTGCACCGCGCTCGAACATATATTTACCTCACGCTCCGCGCTCGGTCTTTGTATATTCCTTACACTTGTGTACAGATTTGTTTAAAAGTGAAGGTCAAAACATCGACAACAGTCATTTGGTGATAGTGAATTCTTTTTTGTTAAAGCTCCTTAGGCTTTAAAGAATACATTTTCATCACGTATCTCGTGCTTCGCACTCGCATTTGTATCTCAACTTTTATATCAATTCCATAAATGTATATTATTAAAATTGATATCGTGCATTGATATTAAAACAGACGTAGTTTCATTGTCTCTTTTAAAAAATGCGCAATCTTTAAAAGAATTTTTTATTAAAAATTTTACTGCAACTTCTGCCGGTTTTTCAAAAACTGAATTTACTCATTTCCAATTTTATTTTTAGGATTTATACGTAGCAGATACGGTCGTAGCTGTTTAGTGTTTTATATTGACAAGTTGAAGCAACCTTCAGCAGCGATGTGTTAGATGGGAGTTCATATGATCTCATTTTCACATTCCCGGCCCACAGTAGGGAAAAAATGACACTTTTGGTCCAAAATAACGTAGAGCCGACAAATACTAAGGGATTTTAACAACAAAAATTTGGAAAAGCTGTTAAGATTTCTAAGTTAGTTGTTTGAGCCTGATTTGTCAATTAGGTTCTCCATTTTCTATACTTAAACAAATGCATCAATCAGACATTTGTCTAGAGAAAAATTCGTTTTTTTTCTATGCCAACAGTTTTAATTAGGATATCGAAAAAAAAATTTCCATCGACAGATGCTCCAATAATGCACATGTTTATTAAATTTGTTTTTAACAAATATAAAATTTATCAACCAATTATGAACTTCCCAATTAAAGAGACTGGAATCGAAAAAAATGAATTTGTCATCTCATAATGAAGGTTGCCGAATTTATTATGAAGATCCCAATTACAAGTCCCTGTTATTGCCAAGCACCGGGAACTTCAAATATAAAAAAGGCCATTTTTCGTCATATTTGTTTATTTACAAAAAAATCGAAAACCTAATTCACAAATCAGGCTGGACAACTCTCTTAAAAATCCTATTATCTTTTTTTCCAATATTGTTTTGTCGAAATCGGCGAAGATTTGTGGGCTGTACGTTATTCTGAACCAAACAACTCATTTTTCTTCCTAGCGTGTGGCACTCCTCTAGGTACGAAACGAACAATTTTTTTTTATAATCTTGTAGGGCATTGAAAAAGAAACTTTTTGTTTACTTTTTTTTAATATCGTGCGTTATTTGGCTTCAAATTTTGATTTTCGTGTGTTTTTTGAATTGTTGCAAATGCTATAACTCTGGTAAATTTTTGTTTTATAAAAAAATTCATTAGGATAAATTGTTCAAACAATTTACCAAAGGCCAATCCAGTCTGTCAATTCTTTCGAAAGTTATCATGCTTATAAACTAAATATCTACAGACCCACACACACACGCACACACACAGAAAGAAAGACACAGAATTTTTCGTAAAAACCAGTTCTTCGGAATCAGAGGGTCTCAAAACGTGGACATTTGACAAAAACGGGGGGGGGGGGTCAAATTTTACACAAATATAATACCTTCTCTTGATGAGAATGTAAAAATTAATTAATTTGTCATAAATAATGTTTTCGTAGTTCTGTTTTTGTTAGAATCGTGAAAAATAGAATTAAGAACATTTCAAAAAAAGTACATTTTTTCAAGAAAATCAAAAAAGTTTTTATAAAAATCATACGGGGCATTGGAAAAGACACATTTTTCTTTTTTTGACTTTTTTTCATATTGCGCGTTATTTCGCTGAAAATGATGATTTAAATCTGTGTTTCTGAAATTTTGTAAATGCTATAACTCTGGTAGATGTTGGCTTTATAAAAAAAAGGCATTAGGATAAACTGTTCGTCTATTTGCAACTATGAATAGCTGTACAGAAATTTGTTGAATTTTGAAAGAAGATGTCTCAAAAATTTTCAAAATACGCTCACTTTTTGAATTTTTATCCAAAATGGCTGGCTAACGACACACGCACACGCTACAAAAAAGCAGGCAGGGACATTCGTAAAACCCTGTTTTTCGGATTCGGAGGGTCTCAAAACGTGGGCATTGGACAAAAACAGGGGGGTGGCGTACACAAATCTCATACCTTCTCCTGATGAGAATCTAAAAAAATGTAATCCCTGGGATGACTACAGAAGATATCAAATTATTTTAGAAAAGTAAAAGGTTCAGCCAGTTCTGACAGTTAGCGTTTCAGTCTCCCCCGAATACAGCCCAAAGCTGCTTGAAGGCAACCGCCGACACTGGACTGAATTCGGGAGTTTAGTGTACCTTTCATCTATCTGCTGGGGTTAATATCCCTGTTTTATTTTTTCCAATTTGTCTTAAACATTTAAAATAATGTAAGTTTACTTCAATTAAAAATAGCATTTCGGGCAGAATGCTGATTAAGCCCAACAAATTCTTATTTGCGGAAAGCTTAGAAATGTTCTTTAAATTATAAATATATTATTATATTTACCTATAGAGTTGAGCAAAATTGCCAAGGATAATGTCGAGGTATTGAAGATTCTCATGCTTTCGAAGCAGAAGTAATACTATTTAATGCGTATGCAAAAATTTAGGTTGACAGATTAATGAATAATTATTCTGGTTGTTTATTAGATGACATAAAATGTACAATTTGTAAAAGTTTCTAGTGTTGATTCTAGTACCAATTAAATCAAATTAAATAATACATGAAACTTTGTCGCATGCTAGTATTATTATTAACTGTTGGAATCATAAATTAAAAAATAATAATAAATGAGTAAAGAAATAGGGGATCGTACACATGTTCAAGGGTATTAACATTAGTGATAATTCCGATACCCCCTGTCCCCCCATCAAATGTATATTACACTTATTTATTTACTTTGACCTGGGATTGCTTATTCATATATTGCAAACTAAAGTACAAATTGTATTTATCATAATTACTTTAATATTTATTTATTATTACATTCTCATCAGAGTAGGTATTGGATTTGTTTAAAATTTGACTCCCCCCCCCCAGTTTTGGTCAAATGTCCACGTGTCGAGACCACCTGAATCCGAAAAACAGGTTTTTATGAATGTGTCTGTTTGTCTTCATGTCTGTCTGTTCTTTGTGCAAAATGATGAAAATTCTAAAGATGAGCGCATTTTGAACATTTTTAAGATCACATTTTTTTATGATTCAAAAATTCTCTGTATACGTGTTCGTAGTACTTGAAAAGAAAAATGTTAATTTTCGATAGCCCTGCAAGATTATCATAACAACTTTTTGAATTTTTCCGAAAGTTGAGAAAAAAATTATTAGAGGAGATGACTCAAATACTGCAAGCAACATTTAATAATAAAACCGATAATGCGAATCGACTAATGAAACTTACACTTTTTTCTACTACACTAAAACTTGTGGTTTTCGTTTTAACCGTGAAAAAGAGCATTACAAATAATGGAATTAAATGTTTGAAAAAACTATACAAGAAAAATTAAAATGTTTATTGAGGCGTATATTTCAAAACGTAGCTACAAAATTTCCTTCATCCATTTTTTTCATTTTTTTATATTTTTAAATTCAAAACATGACAGCCACATACCCCGTGTACGCCGCACAGCTCCTGTTACACCTACATTCGGCGCAAAGTCAATTCTCGGAAGGGCTATAGAAGGGTGATCTATTGAAAAGTTTCACTGTATTTAAAAAAATTATTTTTTGAAAAACTTAAAGAGAATTCAAACGATGTTGAGCCTTAAAGAGTTCAGGAGGAATGAAACAAAAGCTTTAGAAAAATCTATCGAATCAATCAAATGGAGTGAATTCATAAGAATTCAAAAGAATTTAGGATAAATTAATAATAATTATGGGTGAATTTTAAAAGAATTTCAAATAGTATTTTCAAAATTTTTTTAATCTTTGAAGCCCTATACCGTATGTATAAAGTTGAAATTATAAAAGTAACATTGGAAATAAGCAAATTCTGTTGATTAAAACACGTTAAAAGTTGCAATAAAATGTGTAATAACAAAATTTTGTTTAAAGAATTCGCATTTTTTCAAAACAAGACAATGAAACTATGTCAGTTTTAATACCAATTCAGGTAATAAATTATAATAATATACATTAATGAGAATGATATACAATTTCAAGGACAAACTCGAGTGCGAAACACGAGATACGTGATCAGATGTATTCGTTAAAGCCGAAGGAGCTTTAATAAAAGAGAATTCACAATAACTAAATTACTGTTGTCGAGGTTTTGAACTGTATTTTTAAAAAGTCTGTGCACATAAAATGTGCGCGTGAAGCGGGCAGACTTCTTTTATTAAATTTTATTCTAAGCTACACTTAAACATGTATACTTTGAATAATCAAATCATAAAACAGTAGTCTGAAAAATTCGGAAAATGCTCTTATTGATTTTTTATCAAAAATAGATGATTAACGAACTTAATCTTTTTTTTTTTGCTTCCTGAAACTTTTTTCAAATTGAAAACTGTTATCTTCCCTTCGTGCTTCGTCAGAATTTTTTTAAAACGAGACTTTTTTGTAAATATTATGCGTCGTTTCGGAACTGCTGCTTTGGGCACAATAAAACGAAGTACACGTATTTTATTATTTTAATGCTTTTTCTTTATTTAACAATAATTTTACTTTGCAGTGTTTGTACGGAGTATGTATAAACAATTTTTTTGTATACATAAAGAATTTTCCTTTCTTACGCATTTTCCTTTTTGCACAATTTGAATAAGAAATAGAATTTTTAATTTAAATAACACGTTGCACGATTAAAAAAAACTGTGCATCTAATAAAACATTATATTGTGTATCTAGGGCGTGAGGAAGAACATTTTAACGAGTTTGCACTTGACGTTCGAGCGAAGCGACGTCGAAAATTAATAAGACAAATTGGCCTTACGCCCATCATACCTTTTTTCTATTTTCAGCCGTTCCCCTTTCTCATTTTCCTCATTTCCTTTCCCATTTTTTTTTCTCTTTCCTCCTTTTCCAATTTCCTTTTCACCCTGTTCGGTTTCTCATTTTCTTCTTCCCTTTTCCTTTTCCGTATTCCCTTTTTCTGTTAACCTTCCCCTTTCCCCTTTAAACTTCCAATTTTCAACCTATCCCCGTTCTATCCACCCTTGTTCTCTTTTTCCATTTCCCCCTTTGCCTTTTCAACTTTTCATTTTCACGTTGTCCTCTTTCTCATTTCTCCCTCCCTTTTTCCCATTCTCCTTAACGGTTTCCCTTTTTCTTTCCATCATTTTCCTGCCCCCCCCCCTTTCTTCATTTCTCCGATCCCTTTACCCTTATTCTTTTTCGTATTCTCTCCTTTCGCCTTTCATTTTTCCCTTTTCACGTTTATGCCTTTTCCTTTCTTGTTTCACCTTTCCCCTGTCACCCTTTCGGCTTTTTATTTTTTTCTGCTCTTTTACTCGTCTATTTCTCTTTTTCTGTTAGAAACTAAACTTTTTATTTAAGAGTTGGAGTTTAGTTGAAAATTCAATGATTTGATAGAGAATTTCATTAAATTTGGTAGACAATTCAAATTATTTGAGAAAATTCCTTTTTTTACTATGAATATTCTATTTTCAAATGAAAATATAAACTATTTAACTGTAATTCAATCGCTTTTGGAAATACCTTTTCGATTAAAATTACTATTTCAACAGGAAATGTTTTCAAAATTTAAAAAATATTATAGACGTTTTTGTAAAGGTGCCTGGTTAGTTTTACAGACCAAAAATATGTTGAAATTACGTAGACTTACGGACTATCCCATAAAGTCTATTGGATAGGGCTTTTATGAGAAAATTATTTCTTTTTTAAGAAATTTGTTGAATATTTTTTTTTTGTGACGACTCCACACAGATATGTGTCACTAAGTATTGTGGAGTAAAATGTTTAAAAACGTTATTGTTAAATATTTTTTTAAAAGGAAATTTTAAACCAACGAAAAAAAATTTAAGCACAAACGAATGTGTTTTTGAGAAAACACCTGCGCCATGTGCAAAAATGTCGTTTTGAGAATAGCACGTTTATAGTTCTTTACACGGCCCGGACTTGCTTATGTTTAGAGACTTCCGA
>NC_046657.1:58060623-58062754 GCF_010883055.1 Belonocnema kinseyi
AATACGCCAATTAGCACAAATGGTAAGTTCCGACAGTGCCTACAAGTGTGCCTACTGGCCGCTAGATGGCAGTACCGGTTTCATATGTATACACCTGGTATTACGTAGTCCTTTGAGACACATGAGACGATTATTTAACAAAAAGAATGTATTTTTGACCGAAATTTTTATTCTTAGTGAGGAAATTATGAGACTTCATTGAATAAAAGCTTATTTCCATGAAAAAGAGTGATTTTTGAAATATAAAATAAAATCCATAAAAGCTTCCTTTTCCGTTTCAATGAGTATCGTAAGTGTCAAAATTCATTTAAAAAAAAAACTTTACATAAGCTATATGTGAATCAGGAAAACGACTTTAGAAATCATGAGATGCCTCATTATTTTTAGATACTCGTATAGGGACAAGCCTATTCCATTTATACCCGTCTCTTTTGATCGTTATATCCTTAGGTATACAAGTCCTATCACAAGATTATTTTGAAAATAAATTTAATAAATAAAAATCTTCTTCATTTCGTTGCATACGGATAGATGCTATTCGAAGTTTTTCTACATCCGGAAAGTGCTCTGCCACACTTTATTGTTAAAATATTATTAAAAAGCGTTATTGCCATGGTAGACTGCTATTCTCATCAGGCACTATTAAATCTAGGAAGAGTAATCGACAAATGTTGTATAAAATGTAATTGCTTCAAGAAAAATAGCACTTTTGAACTCGTTTAGAACAATCAGATGATTTTCTTTCCCAGACGTTGGTTAAGATCATTTTTAAACTTTAAAGTCTCTTTATTTTGATTAGCAATAATGGGCATGTCGAGGTTGTATGTTCCGAGCAAAGTTTCATTATGTGAGATATAATGCAGAAATTTTCTTTCTTATGAACAATCAGCCACTAATTAAAATGTGTATCAACCGCTGGATCCTTATGGTCATCCTCAATTAGGATTTATGGGATGATGGCATAATTAAACCCTTTCCTATCGTGCTATTATTTCAAGCGATATTATGAATCTCGTTAACAGCTGTAATCTTTAAATATATTATTTGTACAAAGTTATATATTCTTCGATAGAACCACGATCGTTACAGGCGGAGCCGGCTTGAACGAGACCGAAGAGACTGGATCTGAAATTCCATTGATTGAAATCGATCGGATCTAATGATAATTCCAATGCCATTTACCTTAATCCAACCATTCTTCATTATAATATAATTTGTCACGTGTGGGACTACGAGAAAATACGTTAAATACGCATTTTTTCGACTTTTACATCTAACTTTATTAGTCTTCAAATTATCTTGGTTATCTTTCTAGTTGCGGTTCGCCAAACCACATTTATTTCGTCCGAGAATTATTTAACATAACCGCATATACAATTTCTTGGATTACACAAGCCTGCAAATTATTTAGTCATGTCAATTGTTGGAAAGTGGAGGGTTATTTCCGAATTAATTTTTTATTTAGATTCCGAATCCGGGGTCAGAATTGGCCCATCACGTCAGAATTTTAAGACTGTTGAGGTTATGTACAGAAGACACAACATTTTTTGGAATTATGAGATCCATTTTGGCAAAACTTATCCAGATATTGAATTTCTAGAATTAATCGGGTAGTAAAAATAATTTTCTGCTGAGAATGCAAAATAATATATAAGTTTGAGCAAGGCAAGATAAGAAATGCGAATTAGAAATTCGGATAATTGTAATCGAGCGCTTTTTTTTATCGCTTTTGGGGACTGGCATTGATTTACATTGACCCGAAATTTTTTCTTATATTAGATATCATATCGGAATTTGAGATATTAGAAAAAACAGATTCCAGCATCTTAATCATACATCTATTTTTGGACAACCAACAAGCGTCGTGTGCCCATCAGCAATCATCAGATTCATGATTCATTAAGGTAGTATTCTAATGTGACAGGTCAGAAAAATAAAACAAAAATTTGTTCCATTTTTCGATACTTTGTGGTGATACAATTAATATTCGAAGTCGGTTTAGGCGATTCCTTCCATTTTGACTAGTTTTAGCGCTTCATATTGGAAGACGAATTTCCGCGTGTTCGAGTTTCAGAGCAGGTATAAGGAGTCGGCCTTCGGGCAGCTGTTTCATGTTTATATCTGCGTCTAT
>NC_046657.1:58062854-58075327 GCF_010883055.1 Belonocnema kinseyi
CGCATACTTTGAATAAAATATTTGTTATCATTCTCTTGAAATAAATGTGTTTTTTTCTTGAAAAAATACCGGTTTCATATGTATACACCTGGTATATCAGAAGAATTACCATAAGCGCAGTGAAAGGAACGAGATAACCACTACAGTATAAACTAGATATACTTTGGGGGCATCCTAGGCAGTTTTTATTATCTCTATTGGTGAATATAATAGTAAGATATATCTACAATTGTTAAAACATTACTAGTATCTATTTTTCTCGTATATATTCCAGCCGTCAACGGATGAAAATCAATTTTGACTTATTCCGGAATACGGACAAACATTTTAAGCCTGGCGGAAAATAGATTTACTAAAATATTCTTCAAGAGTAGGTACGTACAGCAGAGGGACGCCTACTCTGAAGAAATTATTTAATATCTCATTTTGGCACTCTAGTAGATTTCAATAAGGCCGAGCCTAAAAGTCCGGGCAGTCCGTACGTTTATGCACGTTTATAATACGCTTGAATCTAAAGACACGGACCTGGAAGTGGGTCGTACGGACTTAAGCTAGGCCCCTTTCCCTTTTTCCCTTTGGCAAGTTTGTACGCTTAGACTCGACCATATTATAAGCTTACATAAACGTAAGGGCTGCCCGGACATACAGACACTACTTTTAAGAAATGATAAGAACAGAATCAAATATTATCCTCTGTTTCTTTTTACAGAATTAAGTTCGAAGTTCAAATGCTCACCTAATAGTGACCCTATTCCTGGTTTTCCTCATGACGGACCTTCTCATTTTTCTAAAAGAAATTATTTGCCTCATAGGTCTTTTCCTCCAGCCGAGTCTCCTTTTCGTGAAAGGTCCAGGTCTCCTCGTGCCAGGTATACTGGTCCACCTGTCAAATTTGATACTTGTGACGGCATTGGATATGGACTTGAAGAATTTAAATTTATTTGGCTCATTCCACATGCGAATCAGAACCGACACTTTGAATTTCGAAAATACACATTTCCTTAAAATACAGAAATTAGATTAGCTTTTGGACGCAACCGATTCGGGCCCATTTCAAAACAAGAACACATTGTATTATCATCATTAAATGGTGATGCTCTTGCAATATTGGGAGCTGTAATATTCTTGCTGGCTTATATAGTGTTCGCGCTAATAGAGGGTGAAAATAAGCATAGAAAGCTGTAATATTACCCCCCTGACCCCAGAAGAACTCAACGAAATTCCTGTAGGTGGCCGCCGCTTCATATTGAAAAACTTTACAGTAGAGTGTATACAACATACATCCAATTAAACGAAAATGTAAATTTTATATTTAATATTGTTTGTGATATGTTGAAGGTTTAAATTGTTATAAGAAGCTTGTAACTAAAAGTAACAATATAAAGTAAATGATTTAAGTACGATAGTTTTTCTGTAAGAAAGACCACTCTTAGGTGGTCTTCATCTTTGTATTAGATTCCGTCAAGAGAAGCGCCAAAAGATAATTATCTTTTCTGGCATTACACCTTGACTGTCAATTAACAAAAGTTTCGTAAAGTAAACAGTAGCTGAATTTAGGAAAAAGGTTTGAAAATTTTTAGTATAATTACAATAAACTCATGAAGGAAGTTTTATCTATGCAGTTTTATCTATGCAGTGCAAGAGAAGTTATGTTTTAAAAAACTTAAGCTGGGTTAGTTCATAAATTTAAACCGAAGTCAATATTCATAATGTTTCTAGTTGCCTATTTTGACAGCGAAATAGGCAAAATACCGAAGTGCGAATCGCCGGAGCTGAATATACGGCCCAGTATTGGTCCAATTTTAGCAGCCGAAAGTCGGCTAAAGTTTTTGGGCCAATGTTGGCATATTAATCGGCCCAGTGCTGAACCAGTGCTGGCAGCCTATATTGACTATTTATATTTGCCGGTCCTCCACCGATGCTTGGACCAGTATCGGCACTTTATTGCGCAAAGTCTCACTTTTAGTACGGATAACTATGTTTCACGAAGATCAGCCAAAGGCTGGCCCAGTCACGGTATATTACTTGGCCAAGTGTTACTTTTATCGCGGAAAACCATGTTTCATTCAAATCGGCCCAATGTTGAGCCAGTGCTGGCAGCCTATATTGGATATTTATATTTGCCGATTCTCCACCGATGCTTGGCTCAGAATCGGCACTTTATTTCAAAAATTACTAACAGATCAATAGCTCTTTTGAATATAGAACAGATTAGGGAGAAGCAACTAACAGGAAAAACAGGACCTTTAAAGGACATAAATACTTCAAATTAAAACAGATCACTTATACTCCAGATAAACAGGAAACTGGTCAAACAGACTCTCTAGAATTCGCATTAATAATACGGAAAGAGATTAAGAATACGATAACTAAATACGTAATGAAACGATCCCAGCTACTTACTTTCCTTTGGCATGATACTAACGAAAAAAAGCGGAAGATGACTCAGGAAATAATAACGGTAAACAAAATTTCCAGAAATCAAATTTCAGTGACAAAAATATATAATCAGGTAATAATATCAAGAAATACACACAAGAAAAAACAAGTTCTAACTCAGACAAAAAACTGGAACCTAATAAAAACTTATTATGCGTACAACCAGGGCAACTGGAGGAGCGGGTATTGGGACGCAAACTATACCGAAACGCCAGAATTCCTAAATTCTGATTAAGAATAAATAACGGAGACACGTTTTCCTTTAATGAGAAAATTCGAGAATAGAACCTAGTACCTATCAGTCCTAACCAATCTCAAGATACACAAAGTACTCAAACCCCAGAAAAACAACCTGAAAAGGATATCCTAAGAAAATTATAAGGAACGATGCAACAGGGCAATTAAACAAATAATAAAAGCATATTTGAATGAAGTTTGCAATAAATACTAGCAAAAACTTTTCGATCCAATTTAGCCCAGCATTTCTAAATTCAGCTCGTTAGTTAGAACTAACTCATTCACTTAGAAAAAATATGGAAAACGATAGCGAAATAGAGTTCTAAAGCGTAGACAAATAGACAGACAGACTGAAAAAGTTGCAAATCATTCAAGCGAAAGTTTAGAAAAATCTAGACCAGTCAAATAATAGATAAGGTAGTAATTATAATTTGAGAAGAGCATGGGTACAATTTAAAATACGATATAGGGTTTTGAACAAATTAAACAAAATGTCAAATAAAGTACATAAAAAGAAAGGAAAACTTGACGACCATTACAAAATTACATTTATTATAAAAAAAGGTTTCTCCAACTATATGTTTATCGAAAAACATTGAAGGAAATAGCATTGAAAAATGAAATAATGGCACCTAGGCTTAGGAAATATTAACGAGTTTAGGTCAGAATATTTTTACTTTAATAAGGGATAAAAATGGCATTGGATCAATATCACCGACACTAAAGACATAAATGAGCTCGATAAGAAGGTGAAACTCAATTACAGAGTTCAAATGAAATTTACAATTTTTTTAACTTGATCAACCAAGAGAAACTCAACTAAAAAAAACATACACAAAAAACAATAAACTCTAAAAAAAAAAAAAGATTCCTACGACAATTGACTGTATGGACGAGATTTTCCTCTTATTTTAATGCCTGTTTCAAAATAATATAACCATGGAGGAGGATCAGAAGCAAAAAATAAGCGGCTGGTCAGCAACTTCAAGAAAAAAAATTGGGGCGATGAATTGATCCACATATTGTATAACTGTTTTGAAAAGGAAAAGTAATTTAAATTTAGAAAATTTCAGGTATATAGCTAAACCCCCGCAAAGGAGGGGTATAGCAGAATCCCTGACGGGGCCCGAAGTCACAGGCAAAGGAACGTGTTTGATATGTGGCCTATGCCTTGGTACGTAACTAGCCCTTTTTGAGGGGACCTACAGATTAAGGCGAGCTGCGAACCACTGGAGCCCCGGTCAAAGTACATAGACAAATTTCCATTGGTACCGGCTCAAGGATCTACACCTAGTCCTCCTGCATGGAAGCCTGGCGCGCTATCATATGAGCGACCCAGGCTCATAACTTGATGAAGTTGAAAGTTATGAAATGTTTTCGATCTCTCTTCAGAAGGCTGGGTACATGAGCTTTTGTAAGGTCTTTGTTAGCTACAGTTTTGTCTAGAAAGTGCAGTGCAGAATATGACTTATGTAGTATGCCTGGTTTCAGAAAGAGTTATCTAAATCGAGCCCCTTTTCAGATTGTGAAAAACATTTAATAGATTAAAAATATGCTTAGTCAAAGTTACCCTATTCTCACCCTACCTATTATTTGACAAATTTACGAACTTAACGTTATATATTCAATTTTTAAATACGATTAACTAAAAATTTCTTTACAATAAATATGAAAAACAAATGCCAACGAAGTGTCTGCATAGAGTAAATTTATGGCAAGTTCTAGGGCCCTAAGGTCACCCTGTCTACGCTTACTATTATTCACGTCTGGCACCACTCTGAAGATATCCATTTTAGGTTGATTTCTGTATTTTCTCTTCAGCCGCCAAAGAAATTAAAGAAATTTTTAAGTTTCGACAAAAACTTGCCAAACATACTTCTCTAACATTCAACGAATTACCATTTTTCCTAATATAAAAATTGAACATAATAATTCTTCAAGAGTAGGGTAACTTTGAACAAGCCTATTTTTAATATAATTTTAAATTACTCAAATTTGATAAATAAGACTTCAACCTTATTCATTTACGAAAGTAAATATACTACATGACTGTTAGTTTTCAGCAATACTTTTAGGGGCACAAATGCTAAAAGTTAACACAATATATAAAATGTCGAAAATGTTCTATTTGAATTTTTGTCCAATCAAAATATCTGATCGAGATAGTTTCGAAATGTACTTGATGTGTAGTAAAAATTTGGACATATGTCCCTTCTACCTTATTTAATTATCAATCTAGGCATGTCACATCATTTACAATTGCTGACAATGGTTTCACATGGAGTAGCCGTCAGAAGTCGAAATTTAGTTTGAAATGTTGAGAATGCTCTATTTGAATTTTCGGCTATTCGAAATATTTCATAGAAATAGTTTCGAAATATATTGGATACCTAATACAAATTTGAATTTCAATTTCATCTTGTATTTAAAAATGTCTTTTTCGTTATAAGAATCTTATTATTTAATTAGTAAATAATCGTTTTAACTCCCTAAATTAGTCTTCATAAGTCGCGTAGCTTTAAAAAACTCTATTTGTATCAAAGGTTTCGGTGAAATTCGGCTCATAAAACGATGATAATAACTCTATATGTTCATCAGCCAAGTACGAAGACAGGGAAGCACCTGAACACGAACACATTCTCAATAGGAATAAAAGGGCAGATGGTACAGAAGCTGATCGCGAGGCGGAAAGGTTTAAGAAAAGTTTGTCCATGTATGGATTCATGTGTAAAAAATTTATCACTACGGAATATATTCTTATTTTTATGCTCTTAACTCCTTTGGTTTTGGATTTCGCTAAAAATACTACAATAGCCAAATCCATATGAAATTCCCGTTTGCAGGTGATGAAGATAGTAGCGTTCAGGAAAGGCTGATGAACCTGAAATCGTACTGTACCTTTTGTGATATCGAAAAGATAAGAGTGCAAGAACTATCTGTTGCAAAACTACGGCGAAAAATTGAAGGATATCAGCAGCAAACGACAAGTTGGGTGGTTGCGATTCCTACTTCTGCTCGGGAGCAAAGAAGGAAGAAGTAAATTTGATACTAGAGACTTGTCTCGTTATTAACGCGACAAGTCTCCTGAATGATGTCAATTACAATGTTTGCGAACAATTCAACAGAATTGTTGATAAATTTGTGGGTGGTAAAAAAAAGTCCATTTTTAGAGAGGCACAACCCCATGTGAAGATGCCGTTGTGCTTGCTAACGCCGGGGATTGTTCACATCTTTGTATAAGGCAATACTCCACAGAAGCTTAGATAAAGCAGAAAAAAATAAATACAGGAGTAAGAAGACTAAGAAGAACGTACCGAGTGCAGGCCCAGTCAAGGATTATGGATTAAGTAAACTGGATGACATAGATCATGCAGAATATGACAGAAGGAAGCAGGAATTTCGAGCTAAGGAGTTCGAGAAGTCTGAAAGCGACCTAGAAAAAATGTTGGAAGACACAAGGACAAATTGAAACAGAACTGTGGAAGATAGAAAGGAAGAAAGGACTAACAGCCTCAAAATTTGACACGATTTGCAATCTTAGATCTTCCACATTACGCGAGATTTCGGTGTACCGGATATTGTATTTCAATATACAGACAAAAGCAATGAAGCACGGTATCGAGATGTAGGAAGTTGCAAAGTAGCTAATAGCTGTTATTATGCAAAATCCATTTTATTTTCTAATTACTTTATTTACAATAGTCAAGTCCTTCAATAACTACAACAATTTCAGTGTTCACAGGTGGCTTCATTGGCGAAGATTCTATGGTAGAGATAAAGTGCCCATCATCTGCGGATCATTACCAATCGCCAGAAAAAACGATATGCGACAAGTAATTATGTATGAAATGTGACTTTTTAAATTACTCTTATACAAGATTTTTTAAACATCTCGCTGAACTTTTTTTTTAATTCAAATAATGTGATGTCGTTGATGGTAAGCTAGTTCTAAAACCAATAAGTGACTATTTGCACCAAGTACAGGGCCAATTGCATATTGCTAGAAAGAAGAAGTGCTATTTTGTGATGTGCGAAAAGATTTTCCTGACCATAGAAGTAATCCAAAAAGATGATGCCTTTTAGAAGTATAAAATGAAAAGTGGTCTAAAAATGTAAGTATTTTTAATGCGTACCTATCGCAAATGCCCGTAAACAATGTGACTAGTATCTTATCCCTAAGATACTTTAGGTTTTACTACGACTGTCTTCTTCCGGAAATTGTGAATACGATGTGTCCACAACGTCTCCAAAAATCCAGCATAAAAGATGCGTCCAGACGAAGGTGCAAAAGATCTTCGGCAACTGAAAAGTGCATTGCAAATACCAAAACTTGAGTAATGAAAATTCACAAGAAAGAGGAGGATAAGTTCTAGGTATGTTAAACCGTCCGGCTGACCCAGAATGACGGTCCCTTCATGATAACTATTACGACTTTGTTTTTTGCTCCCGCGCTCTGCCTTTTAACGTGTTCTTCTCATATTATGTCTCTCTTGCACACTCACCTCAGAATGTCCACGGGTGTATTCAGCCCTCTTTAGGTGTTCTGCCTTACCAAAAACTTATTATAATTGCGTCCTTATAAAAATATAATCATTTTCAACTGAAAATATTTTTTAATGGGACTAAAAGGAACTTCTTTTTATTTTTGATCGAGAAAGACTGAAGAGAGAATTGAGGAAAGATTAAAGCTTCGAAAAACATATGACATCTTTTTACTATTATTTGCAATTACCAGATGTTTGTTATATTTAGAGCCGAGTTCGAATTGAAAAGAATAATAAATTTTATTTTTGGTCTTTGTTTCAATTAAGCGTACTATGTTGGGGTTTGCTATTTACACGTTCTGCTCTAAATTTCGTCACGATTGCACAGGTTAATACTGCAAGAGCGTCTTCCTCGAATGTTGGCAGTACAATTTGTTCTTGAGTTGGAATGGTTTTAGATTTATTATCATGTCCTGAAGATAATGCAATAGGTTTATTAGCAGGAAAAACATATCTTCAAATAGCGAATAGTGGATGCGGTTTCGCATTGGCAATTAGACGAATACATTTAATATTTTCAAGTTGATTTTCAATTTAACTGAAAGAAGGAAGCCTGGAAGGTATTTGAACTCTTTGGGTGTCCGCACAATAAGTTCTCCTAGATGGAGCATCACACGGTGCAGGGTGAGACCTAGACCCATCACCAAGAGGAGGCTCGGCAGGAGCATGAAACTTTTGCGATTAGCTGAACCTTCGAATTATAAATATAAATCTGAAAGAAGAAACAGAAAATTATATATTTTTACATTTTTATAATTTTTGAAGTGTACGTTGATATGTTATGAAATTATTGTGGCAAAATTTTGCTGCACGTTCAGAGAAATCTGAACACTCAGTCCATATTTTCTTTATCTCCATTATGCATCATGCACCTAAATAACATGACAAGAAATATAGATACCTAATTTTCTCGAGCTGAGATATCAGCCCCATAGTACTCTAAAATGAAAGGGACGGAAATTTATTTGCATTAGGATTAATTTTTAAGGCTTTTAAAATAAAAATTCATCAAGTTTTTTTGTGCTGAACGAGAATAATGGGGTAAAAATGTGTTGCTTCTGTAGGCAAATAGCTATTATGCGAGCTAATTTTGAATGAAAGTCATGTAATTTGTGCATAATGTTTTGGTTCTAAGTTTACTCTTAAAGAGCATCCGATACTTGTAAATGATAGATCTGTTATTGGAATGCTAAATATTTTTATCTAAATTATTTTTCAAATTTTTTACTTTTTTATACTTTGGAAATATATGGCAAAAAAGTATTAAACTGTTAGAGCATTTTTTCAGCCAAATAATGAGTCAAAATATCCATTTAAACTGTTGTTTTTTAACGCAAATGATTCTTAACATGAATATCCAATAATATTAACAAAACATTTTCTTTAATTTAAAAAAAAAATTAACATTCAACATTTAATACAATTGTTTTTGAAGATTGCAATCTTTTTTGTGTATATTGAAAATAATCAACAAAAAGTGCTCTCCTTTAAAAAAATTTTTTATTTCCACGAGATAATAAGTCGAACTATGCAATTAAAAATTTTTCGCCGCTAGTTGTTAGTAACATTAATTTTCAATTATTATTAATAGCACAATTTATTAAAGCAGTTATGAAAAAATTAAAATCATTTTCAATTGATTACAATGGGTTTTCACATCTATTTTTCACAAGGACACTTTGTTATTCTACAACTTTTTTAATATTGATTTATTATGTAAATCCTATTCTTTATCATGTAAAGCATTAGAAATATTCGGCATATTTTTAACAATAGATATTTTCTATAACATAATTAATTTTGATAAATGTCTTATAACGAAACAAAGTAAATTATTGTCTGACTGTAGAAAGAAGTACACATTTCTATAATTTAGTTCAATCGAGCGTTCATTTAAATTTTCAGTGACCATTAAAAATACCATTTTCACAGTTTACAATATTTACATATGACAATGCTAAAAATGTAAATGTTCACTCTGTAGAATTATTATTGGCACATCGTGAAAATTGTATTCGAATGAAATCATTAAAACGATGTTTCATTTACTTTTCTTTGGTACTTAATGAGTTATTCTATATTCAATATGCTACATGATATGATCTCAACATAAATGCACTGAAACTCTTCTGTAGAGTCGATTTTGGGGCTAATGGTGCATTGGAACTAATTCATTATAGCCTGATACGCTTTTGTGTGTTCACGCCTGAGTGAATATCCCTCGTAGCTCCTGTTACACCTACCTGCCTCGCGGCGTCAATTCTCAAAAGGGCTATAGAAGTAAGGGCTATTGAACTCTATATGCAAAAAACATATTTGGCAACCGGAAAATCTATTAACACATTTATTCTACAGGGCTTTTCTGGGAGAGCTATCCCCCTTTGAAATATTTATATTTTATAAATCAGTCTGATGAAAAAAATTGGGCAATGCCAGGTCTTATCTGTTTAAGCATACGGATTGGTTATTACTTTATTGTTATATGCTCTATATGAAAAAACATATTTGGCTGGGAGAGCTACCCCCTTTAAAATATTTATATTTTATAAATCAGTCTGATGAAAAAAATTAGGCAATGCCAGGTCTTATCTGTTTAAACATACGGACTGGTTATTACTTTATTGTTATACTGATCTATAAAACATAAATATTGCAGAAAAATCAGTAAAAAATTAGTACAGTCGGAGAAATAATTACTACAGTCTATTTGTACATACTCTAATAAAGCAAAAGAAAAATAATTAGTTGGACTGTTAACCGAAATCTGCATTAATACATTAAACAGTTTTTTTTCTTTCAGGAAAGTATGAGAATCATCTGTACTCTGGCCTTATCTTTGGCAGTTATCCTTCATTCTGTTGGTGAATATTATAATTTATGTCGAATGACAGAAATATGAATTTCGGATTGAATCAGAAATTTCAATTGCATGATCTTTAACTTATTCCTTATTTTATTTTCCCTTTGTTTCTTTTTGCAGAGTTGAGTGTGCAGTTTGACTGTTTACCTAATGGCGACCCTATTCCTGGTGTGCCTAATGACGAACCTTCTTGTTCTTCTTCTTCTAAAAGAGAGCATTCCCCTGATAGCTTTATACTTCAAGCCGATCCTCCTCATTGTAAAAAAACCAGGGCTTCTCCTGCCGCGTGCCTTACACCACCTTCCAGGCTTCCTTCTTTTATCAGAATTGGAACTGAACTTGAAGATATTGCCTGTATTCGTCTAATTCCTAATGAAAATCCACGCCGCCTATTGGATCTTCGAAGATACACTTTTCCTGCTAATGGATCAATTACATTAGCCTTAGGGAGCAAACAGTTTGTGCCAATTTCAAACCAAGAACACATTGTATTATCAGCAATCAATGGTGACGCCTTTGCAATATTGGAGAGTAGTAATGTTCTTGCTGGATTGTATGATTCTCACCGTCATAGACGGATAAAAATAAACATAGAAAGTGGCACGATTACACGATTGACCCCAGCAGAAATTAATGAAATTCCAGTAGGTAATCACCGCCTAATCAATAGGAATTTTAGGGTAGAGCGTATAAACTAAAATATTCCGCTTTGTAAAATTAATAAAAACTAATTTTAAAACTAAAAATTAGTGTTGTTAGCGACCCAAAGCCAGTTTACAACATTACAACTATCTTATAGTTACAAATAATGTTAATATGAGAGAGACCATCCTAATATAGATGGAAAACAATTTAACATCGCTTAAATGTATCAATGTGCAATAGTAAAGGAAGATTTTCACGCTTAAATATGTTCCTTATATTTAGTTAACTATTAATATAAAAGGAATATAACAAAATTGGTTATATACGAGCGGTTTCCGGTTCCAATTACGGTTGAAACTCCCTGCTAAGACGCCTTACAAAATGGTAATAAATGGTTTCTTTCAATACTATGCCTGAGTTATTAAGTAGTATAAAAATGAGAAAATATATGATTGGGCACGATGGAGAAACCTATACATACCTAGGCGTGATGATTGACAAAGGAGGCCGAGCGTTAAATCACAGCAGCTTAGGAATAAATGGGTACTGCGCCGATACAGGATGCCCAAAATTTTCCAGACCTACTGAATATTGTCTAAGGTAAAATGTTTTTTATGGAAGTCAAGGTCATTCTTCAAGTAAATTTTAACGAATAATTAAACAGTGACCTTTAATTCAACCTTTCCAATGGTCTTTCAGGTAATTCCAAAGTCAACTTTTATCAAGAATGAAACCCCCTTTTTGACATTGGAAATCGATAAAAGGGAAAATTTCACGTTTAAATATTTATTAGGAGCGCAGGTTTAATTTGACCTTTTAATCAAATTGAACCTACGAACTTAATACCTTAATTAATACCTGAGAAGGAGGGCGTACAGACTGAAGCCAGGCCTCTTTCCCCTTTTGTCCCTTGGCGAGTCTACGTTTAGACTCGACCGCGTTATAAGCATACATAAACGTAAGGACTATCCGGATGCATCGCCACTACCTTTAACAAATGACACTAGTCAAAAAAATGTGATCTTTGTGCTCATGGAATGAGATATGTCATTTTCTGAGTTTTTTTTGTGCTGAATCCGAATCTCACCTTCATTGCTCTACAGCAGGTCAGGCTTTCATGATTTTTTGGATCAAAATTTTGTTTGAAAAATTAAAAGTCAGGAGATAGAAAGTTGTAAAAAAAATGTTCATTGAAAATCAATATATGATTTCGATGTAGCTTTTAATGCAAAATCCAACGGCGGGATTGTTTCTGTGATATACGGTTGCCGAGACAATCTAGACAAACTGATGAAAAACACGAATACAATTGGTTTTACAAAAAGATTCGAAATATAGATGGCAGAGAAGTTGTCTCTTTCTACGAAGTTGCACAGATTCATAACGAGTTTTTTTTTCAATTAAAAATTCGATTTTCCAAAACTTTCCTCCTATTTTTTTCAAATACTATGCACATTATCAAACAAAATTTTTCTTTCTGAAATACACATATTTGGTAATCATTGCTTTTTTTTAATTCGAAAAATAATTTTCGTAAACTTCAAACATTGTAACAATGTCGATATATGAAAATCCCGTACTGCAAAATTCTTGAAAATGTATAATATTATTGAATTTTGGAATTCCTGACAGAAAATTTCCTAATTATAAAATATCCTGATTAGACAACTCCCTAATGTGGCTTAAAACGGGGCTGGAAACGGGACTGGAGTCTACTGGGAGGGGGCCACTAGAAAGGGGGCTGGAAA
>NC_046657.1:58075427-58087880 GCF_010883055.1 Belonocnema kinseyi
GGAGGGGAAATAGTCACCATATATACCTAAAAAACTGTGGAATATAAACTAATTATGGTGGTAGGGGTGGCACGAATAAAATTCGTGATATTCCAATGGAATATCATTTTATTTCGTAGTGAGCAAACACATCTACCGCCGTTTTTATAGTCTGGAGCTCTAACCCATTTGAGTTTATACTTGTCCAAAAGTCTTTTGTGAAAGTTTACAACAATGTGATCATTATCTAATAGATTGTCCGTAAAAATATCAATAAAATGATGCAAAGTACCACCATGACACATATGATGAAGAAACATGACAGAAAACTGACCGCATATATCTGAAGAGGTGCTTTGCAGTTGTTTGGTATTCCATCTGTAGAGGCTTGAGTTTTTATGTAGACGAGGAAGATGTTGAGGAATAAGAAGCGGTACCCCGTAACTGTCGAAGTAGGTTCCTCTACCAGTTCCGTCGATATGGATTCCGATCCAGTGGGCACAAGGCTGAGCGTGTTCGTCAGTGTTAATCTCTATTGCATCCCGTCTTGTCCAGGTTTTGGGAATTTGATCTGACGGGTATACACCAATCGTGGGCACTTGTAAAATCTGAATTGCCTGCAATATTTCTAGGCTGTTCATATTTAATGTTAGCAATCTCGCAAGGACAAGGCTTAAATTCAGTTGTCTCATCCAAAGATTCACTCTTGACCTCATCACCGTCTGGAACTGAATGCCTGGCAGTTGTTGTTTTTCCATACAGAAACTTTCTGTTTGACAGTTTACAAAGAATTTCTTCCTGTCGTTGTTTTCGAAGCCAATGGCGCAGTTTCATAGCATTTTTGAGAGCACATCTGAACATTTCCTTCTTTTTAACTCCATAAAGAAAGCAGAAATCTCTTCCGTCATCGAGTTTTTTAAAGGCTCGGCATTTTACTTCTTCCAAATTGATGATTTGTCTGTTGGTAATTTTCTATAAAAACCATTCAATTCCATGATAGTGCCATTGAATTCCATGATAGTGACAGGTTAGCCAGTTGTTTTGTGATTTTGAACATGCAGGAAGTTCAGAGAAGAGATATGGCTGTCCAACAATCCAATGGGTTATGTATTTATGATCAACAGCAACAACCGCCACTTCCTTTGGTATAAACTGGCCATCTATATCTTAAAAGTATTGTATGTCGATTATATAGTCCATTGTTTTATATTCAAGAGTAGAGGTGAGGATGAAGATACCTTTTAGGGGAGACTGCAACTAAATGAGCAGAGCGCCTTATATACTCGGGTACACATTTGTCGTTTTTCCCCCTACATGTTTAACTGATGTTGAAAACCGTTTCTGTTAAACAGGTTTATGCAGGTTTGTGCAGCTTTTAACCGCTGTAATCTACTATAACCTGTCTGGACGCAAAGGCTTTGACAGAATTTGCATACTATCCAGGTAAAGAGATAAATTATTAATATTAAAGTGTCTAAAGATAAAGGGATTTTTACTACGATGACTGTTGGATGCATCATTTTCGATCAATCCAATGATGATGCTTTTAGGTAGATGGCCGAGTATAACATTATCAACAGTTTCACTTTGAACAACAGAATGAATTGTGAGTGTCTTAAGCTCTACTCTAGTGAGTGGGTATTTGGCCGTAACTTGAGAAAGAGCTTTTGCGTGTGCAAGCAGAATTCTAGGGCTGATTTTTGCACGCCAAATAAGAAGAGATGCTTCTTCAATATTAAATTAAGCCCGATTAGCAGGATCCATAAGAAAAAAAGCATCCTCAGAACGCCCCAGTCATACTCTAAGTTCAATACCATTCAAGAGAAATTTATCCTGAATAAAAACATCACTGTGCAAATGACCAGTCAGATCAATTTTTCGTCCTTCATCTAGTAAAAGTCGTCGATCGACGAGACCCTGGTTCTGCGTTGTGATTTCATCCATTTCACCTGCTGTATCGTCAAGCCATAATGCTGATGTGAGATGAATTTTTTTCGCTGCTGGCCCATGGTTGAGCAGATATACAATATACACTCTGTATGCATAGGCATTATTTGGTGGCGAGACAAGCTTCTGATTAAGGTATACATCCAACTGGTTAAACATGGAATGCAGTAAATTGTTGACAGGACAAAGGTATTCTACACTCGAAGTAGTGTCTGCAGTTTTTTTATGAGTGATTAATTTGACTCTTACACTTAGAAGTGTATGTGCAAGATCAATGTACTCATCCCCCTGACCTGGAACTACAAACTCGCTGGGCGAGTCATCTGTGAGAGATGAAACTGGCTTTCTTCTACGAGGTTTTCCCGCAATGTTAAACACGCTGCGAACGCCGAACGACTGAAGATTATTCCTCTTCCCACTCAATTTATATCCCGATCCGTTAATCAGGCTTTCCACTTTTTCCATGGCTCGTCTCTTCAATTCCTTTCCAGCCTCATTGAGTCGTGTTTTCACAGCCTTTTTCAATGGTATGTTACGTTCCACATCATCAAGAACATTCATTCCATGGCGCAGTGCTTCTTTTCCAACTACTCTTGCCCCACGCGTGAGAAATGGTATAGCTCATCGAAATAGGCCACCGAGAAAACTACCTATACCATGTCCTCTCTGATACGGAGAGCCAATGTTAATTTTGGAAATGCCTCCATCTCCGACTTGATATATATAGTAATCTGTATATTAGCTCATGTTTACGCAATCCGTTGGAAATGAAGTGTCACGGTTGACGTGCCAAGCTCGAATGGTATAGCAATTCCTAAATGGTACGACTCGTAAGAGTGGTGTTTTTACGTTTCCAGTGATACTTGGTTCGCACAGATCACAATAAACAAAAATTTTACTTGGTAGACCATTTGGTAAACTTGGTGGATGGTGTGCCATATATGTATCGATAGGTAAAAGTGTATAAGGTGTAAAACCTAGAATTTTAAATGTCTTCTCACTGATTACAAAAAAGTGACTACCCGTAATCTTACAATCTTCTCTACATATCTTCTCCAGTGTTATATACTGATTGTTTCTCTTTTCTTCTTTAACAACTACACGTTTGTTTATTTCGGGAGTATCATTTATAGCATATATGAGGTCATCCATTTGCGAGTAAACTCCCGGTGGAAGGAATGATGTAATAAGGCTTTTCCACTTTCCTTTAAATAGTTCCAGTTTAAAACCTTCATCCGCTGAAATGGTATTATTCTTGCGTGGTTAGTTAGAATTTTCCAATATGGCTAAATCGACACTACCAGACTCGGTTACTCGAACACTTTCAATTGTAGAATTTTCAGTGAGAACTATTTTCTCTACTATTGATTTTGGTACAATTGAGATACGATTTTCCATGCTGAATTCACCTCTCACATGTAGAAATTACCGTCGAAACTGAATCTCCGTGAGTCCCACCACCCAGCGACCATGAAGTCGAATTTCATGTAAGAGTTGAGTGATAAAGTTGGTGATTTGAATTCTGTGAAAAATACTTTATACTACTATCACTTGGTAAAATTAGATAGAACTGGTCTTCGTCATTCACTGTAGAGTTCTTAGCTCTGTAGCTTCTATCCACAAGTTGAATTTGGCAGGGTACCCAACCCACTTTACAAGAAGCTGTTTCGTAGCTCCGCGCCCCTTTGTTTGTAGCACCTTCTCAACAATGAAGTCGTCGTTTTCTGCATCCTTATTTTTAACATCAGCCAATTCTTGTTCGTAAAAAAATTCATCAATATCCTCTCCAGCTAAATCTCTCAATTCGTATAAGTTAGGTGCATGTGTTCTCCAGGTGATAATCTTTTTAATAACAAATAGCTCCTCTGTCCAGCCAGCTTCATATCCTTCTGCAAATATGTCTCTATCACGACTGATGCGTACAACATTATCTACACTGTATTTTGGTATTTTTTCACGACTTGCTTCTCTTACAAATCGTCGCTGTATATTTGAATAAGCTGCAGCAGAATTTTGGAAATTTACCGTAGATGGCGCCACATTCGCTCCTTGAGAGAACGATTAAAAAGTTCAACAATGGCAGCCTTTATACTAGCATCTCGTGTAACACGAAATTGTATTTCAAGATCCGACAAGAATTTTTGAAAAACTTTACCAATGAATTCCTTTCCTTCATCACTCTGTAGGTAGACTGATGCTCTACCATCGGTTTTATGAAGAATTCGTTCAAATACTTCTTTAACCTCAGATGCAGTTTTACTTTGAAGTGATTCAACCCGGACAAACTTGCTCAAAATGTCAATGACTACAGGTAGATAGGAAAAATCATCATTGTAGCTTTTTAACGATATCAAGTCTGCTTTGTCAATTTCCCAAACATCATCAATATTACACTGTAATGTTGTCTAGCAAATTTACGCCTAATAGGTCAATGGAGATTGTATGCATCTTGACTCTTTAACCAGTCAATTACTTGCTTACGTGTAATATTTCTCCGTGTAGACTTGGCATTCTTTTCTACACCCGCGTAAGAAGCCTCATGCGAAGGGTCATAATATATGTCTTCCAATTGTTTCATTTTTCCAAAATTAAAATTCAGCCAGGTCCGTCGTTTTGTATTACTTTTAATAGTACCAACATCGTCATCTGCAGCTTTCGAGTCATTGGTACTTTCCCAGTCCTCATCACCACTCAAGAGAGACTGATATTTTATAGTTTTATCCGCATCTTCTTCATTAAGTTATATAGATTTCTTGGGCGTAGAACGTTTACGCTAGTTGTTTAATAACCTTGCTACAGATGCATGTGATTTTGATCTCCAGTAGTCACGATTCCCCAAAGTTTCTTTTGGTGTCTTAATTCCTTGAAGAAACTTTGCAAACTGACGTCTTCCTAAGACAACAACTTATTTCCTATGCCTAGTTGCATCGTTCACTAAATATGAAATATTTGATTTCTCGACACGTTCTCCGCCGATAAATACAACACACTGTTCATCCCATTTTATTCTATTTTTAACCTCTAGTGATTGTACTCTTTCAAGCAAATATTCACTCTTCTCCCTATAAGTTTTTGGCACAGAGGCAATAATATCTGAGATGGAAGAGTTAAAACATCGTCGTTTTCATTCGGACTTGTCATTTCATTTTGAGCACTGTTTAATTTGTCATCAAGAGCATCCTTCATCTTCTTCGTTCCAATTAAATTTTTCGCTTCATCGGTAAAGAACAAAAATCTTTGTAAAACTTGATGATGTAATTTCCACTTTTCATGTTCATCAGTGTATAATGTAGAGTATAAAATTTTACTGATCTCATTGTCAAGTCTAAAAATTGCATCACCAGGTGTTTTTGAGGTAACAAAATTTGTGAATAATTGTTCTTGTTGTGGGTATGACTGGAGCTTAATTTGCTCGACACTATTACTTGGTACAAGTACCATTTTCCCAGCATCTTCCATTTGAGTAAATATGACATATAATTACAAAGATGAGAACATGTTGGAAAAGAAGGTGCAAAGGACTGGTGCTAGTAAATGTGGTAAAAACCGCTCTCCTTTTTGTACAATAAAGTATTTTTTACTGTTCCGCGAGCCGCGAGGTGACACTAGTTTTCTTCATGCATATCTGTGTTTTTTTGCTTGTCGGTTTGTTTTAGAGAAACGTTTTAATGTAAAATATTCAATTCACATTCACAGATACTTTTAACAAGTTGTGGGTTAGCTTTTTTTGAAACAGAGCGTCGCTGGTCTATATTCAGATGATAGAGAGCGTGTAACTTTTTAACATTCTTCTTTCCGATGGATTTTCGTGCATGCGTCATCATGACAGACGTACAACTGGTACTAGAGAGCTTGATGAGCCTGCTTTTATACCCCTTTTCAGGAGTAGATTGTTTTAAATCCATAAGGAGGTATCCGTGGGGTTTAGAGATTGCGCCATAATAAGCTTCCTGTAGAAAAAGTTTATTTTCAGGGTATACCTGTCTAGCGAGATGTTGAATTTGCGTACGGTGTCTTGGGTTTTCAAATACTACAATATAATTAGCGTTTAAAGAAATATCGCGTTGACCATGTCCCTGTTGAAAAATATTTTGTGATATAAAGATCAACTCAAAATTTTGTGAAGACTTCCTTTGGTAAAAAGATCGTCGACGGTGTTATTTGACGATTCACGCATAAGATCGTCTATAATTACAGGTTTGGCTCGAGAATCATTGTTATAGTCTGATGCTTGTAGTAAACCTTCAAGAAATTCAATTCCCTCCCCGTAATCTTTAAAGGATGACTGCCATTCTAAATAATATAAAGTTACGCAGAAAAATACAACATCATACATTAAATTAATATTTTGAAGACATTTTTTCACAAATAAATTGTAGGTCAAACCCTTTTGCATTGTGTGCAATGCAAATTGTCTGACTAAACTGTTTCCCCTCGTGAGTTACATGCACTATAAAATTCTGCATAATTTCATCCCCTCTGAATACTGTGTGACACCATAATATTAGAGTGACGCTCCTTAACTGGAGCCATGTGGTTATAATCACGTATGCATTTACAATTTTTACAGTAAAATGTCCCACATTGATGGTCTTTCGTTTTATAAAAATTTACCGGATTAGGAACCTTTACACTATGCTTGTGTAGGCAGCTACTGTTGACGGAAAAGCGGTTACATGAATAGCATTTAATTTCATGTGTATTACCCTTTTCTATTTCTTCCACAGATTTCCAAGGGGGTATTGAGCAACACGAGCTACATTTATTTGTACATCGATGAGTGGCTGGATTGGCATAACTCGTATTGCATGGGATGCAAAACTCTCTGTTACTCGCGGCTGCTTTTAAACATAAAATTGGCTCAAAGTGATTCTTATTCGGATAGAACATTATATAAATACTATATCGTACCGTTTGCCCTATATCTGTAATCAACGTGGTTCCGTCACATAGTGGTGGAGTCTTACCCATGCCAAAATTACTAAAATCGTAAATAACTAACGCGATTTTTTCACGAAGGAGGTAATATTGAATAATCTTTAACTCAAATATTCCGCAACCGAATTCAAGGATCGTCACACACGATTTACGAATCCTCGTGTGTCAGTGCCTTTCGATCAGAACCACGTATACCTTTCACTGTATTTAAAGTAATAACAAAGGAATTATCCAGTTTGAACTCTTCGTCGTGAATTGAAATTTCACGACCAGTCGTAAGGAATTTTTCAAAATAGCGAGACCTATCCCATTTAATATAAAAAAAAGCTTTCTCTCCTACCTGTTTGTGCACCACCAGTTTGTATATGCTGATTCACTGACTCTGGATACAAGAAATGTTGGTGATGAAACTCATTGAGAACCTGATCTTCGATTAAGTGTCTCTACTGCAGCTGATGGTCCAGTAAATTCTAGTGTTGCATTTGCTGATGCACTCGCAGTGGTGTGTGCGGTAAATCTGGTTCATGCCTGCACTCCTCTTATACATCTCTACCTCGTTCTCGTCGCAAGCCTCAAAGTCAATCTCATCCGTATCCTCGTCCTCACATGTCTCAAGATCACTACCTTCCCCATACGCGTCCTCGGCATCTTCATTCACCTCTTCCTCTGTTTCTTCTACCATATAGGTTTCTACCAAAAATTTTGAAAAATTACTAGAATAATTTTTAAAGGTGTACGAACATCGTTTTAAAAACAAGGACAAATTTATAAGTCACAGTTACCTTCTTCCCTGTTGTTTGCAGAGCACTTTGGTACTTTATCAGAATGAAATACCAAAATATATTTATTTACTCATAAATCAATCTTTACTGATTAAAAATGTTACCATGTAATTAAATATTTAATTTTGATTATAACTTCTGAATATGACGTGTATTTGCGAACGTGATATAATAAAAAAACATTTTTAAATATAAACAAAATTCAACATAATAATCATAATGAAAAAAGTGACATGGCATTAACCATTTTTCTCAATAAAGAACAGAAAATAGACTAAAGACATTTAATTATATAAAAGTTAAAGTTTAAAAATGAATGGGGTTGCTGGAGGAAATTCAGATAATATGTTTTCTAAATACTGTATTAAATTCTCTACATTTGAGTGCATTTAAAAATTCGATTGAATGCGTCATTTTTGTTAGAACAAATGTCTTAAAAGAACTGAGGAACTCCCGCAAAAGTGTCTAACCAAGGCGATTTCCCACTTCCCGCAAAAATTCAAACAGTATTGTGAATGGCTAAACTGCGATACGTCACCTGGTGACGTGGTTATTGTGTTATTTATTGTGATTTTTCAATAGACATTAAACTTAAATGAACTTATTTTGAAGAAAAAATTACCTCAAAGTCAATTTTTATTAATTTATGCATGAAATATTTGCTATTTAAAAAGATGATCTAAAAGTTAGGTTAGAATTCGTATTTCACTTCCAATCACCTATTACTTATATTCTCTGCATTAACTGCCTACATTTTATCACTGCATACATTAATTAAAGACTATTTAAGCTTAGAATGCATCAAAAATTACATTTTTTGTTTTTAGAAAATATGTGTTTTCACTGTATAAGATGGAATTTCTATCTAAACCGCTTTGTTTTTTATGAATATTTGTTTCTTGTATTTAATCATTGTTTCTCACTTCAGAAAACAATCGTAAAAACACTTTTATATCAAGAATTAAAATGCATCTTACAAAGTGTACCTATTCTTTTTAGTTCCAGAGTTCAGCAACAGGCGATGAAATGACCGGCCACTATTTCCAATACTTTTTAAACTTTGAAAAAATATTTAGACTTATGTGAAAATAATTTTCCTTTCATAATTATATATTTTTTTAGTCTGCTTTAATTTAAGTAGGTGAAAAATATATTTGAAAAAATAGAACAACCCATTCTAGCGTTTTTAAAACTTTTGTAAAAATCACTTAACTGAAATTTGTCTTTTAATAATAATAGCAACAATAATAATAATAAACTGAGACATGAATGCAACATTTAAGAAAAGATTGTAAATCTTCTCAAACTTACCATTCACATCCAGATGATCTTCCCTCATATGTTCATCTCTAGTCATCTGACAACCATCCCCATCGTAATCATCTACGAGGTTCTCATTTTCGTTCTTGTCACCATTATTATGGTCATCCATCACATCGACCTCACCGTCTTCTCTGCTATTTAAATCAGGTGAATATTCTCCGTCAGGACGTGATCACTCCCGTCCATGGAATCATCAGATAAAATCGTATCGCATTCATCGATGCGATTATCCCTGTTTCGGGTTACGGTGCGGAGCTCCTTTGAGTGTGACATCATGAAACAAAACTGACCATCTACGCGATGATCACCAGTATTTATGGAAGACGAAAATACATCCCTACCCCATTACCCACCCCCATTCTTCTAGAAAACTCCAGATCCCCCTGACATGAGTAGAATTTTCAGGAAATTGTGAAAAAACCTGTGAAAATCGTAAAGATTTACCGAAACGACAGGTATACCTAGTCGCAATTTTGACAATTGATTACCGCGATGGAGTTCAAAGTACTTCGTCGCCAAGTTTCTATAAGGAAACGCTGATTTCCACTTTACAATCCATTGGGTTATTCTGTATCTAGACAAAGAAACAAATTTACGAACAAGTATAAAAAATTCCCGGTACCTTTTAAACTCAAACCTCGCTGTAGGAAAGAGAGATTATGTCAATATTTTACAGAACTATGTAAACTCGGAAACCTTTTTAATATTCGTTACGCTTGGTAATACATGTCACTGGTTTTGGAGGGTATTGCAGACAGGATATAGAAAAACAGTTACGACCAATGTTTCACTGGACAAAAGTAGAAATTGGCATCATAAAACCTGACATCTTACAAGGGTCTATGGGGAAAAATTAAAAAAAAGGTTACGGGTACTATATTTTACCAGCAAGATATTCCATTTTATAATCTATGACTGGCACCTGCGCTTTTGAAGAAAACTTATTTTCATCGTAGACATGCTAGATTATTTATTACATTTTCAAATATACTCTACCCTTAAAAAGTACATAAATTTACCCTTTCCGTGACAGTTAAACTGACCCTTTTCGATTAAGAAGAGCGAGCTCAGGTACTTTACAAAGAATTTAGAAACCTTTTTAAAATTTATAGGTTTTCCCGGAATAAGTAAACTTCAAAGAGCACTCTATTCTTTTTACGACTTTTAAGACAATTTATTAAAATTTTCTCACGATAATTCTTTCGACCAGAGGCAGAAACCGATTTATCCGGGATGAGTCATTGTCACATATGGTGGGGAGAAACAATGGCCCAAGGTTGTATAAAAGCCGGTAAAAGCTCTACTCAGCATTCAGCCTAGTTTCAATCCTGAGACCATACAGTCATGGATTCATATACAGTCTCAATAGACACAGCAGCTGTACGGTCTGGCTTGAAACACCGTTTACCTAGAGTTTCTGTTGGCGAGGTCGCTCGCAGGCCTGTTAATCACTTATTAATGGCTTCACTCTACTCTCTGAATAACTCCTGCACACAGCAACTTTCCACGGGACTTGAGTTGCAGCCGAATGGGAACCTCGAACCCATAATAAAACTGGTCAACTCGACTTTGCAGGGCATTTCTATAGACTCGGCATCTTGGCCATGCTTTTTAAATAGCATGGACTATATATCAGACTTCTTCGAGACGGGTTACGGTTACACGAAGCCTGTGGAATTGGGGAAATTCAGCATTTTTTTTACCACTTCCAATGGCTGCAAGGCGATCGTCTTTAAAATTCTTAGAGATAAACAGAAACCCACCACGGGGAATAGTGAAAAAAAGGACCAAGGAATACAGACCGACTATAGTGAGGCAGAAAACTACTTTTGATGCACTGAAACAGATTGTTGCTTGTGTCAATGAATGTTTGCGAAGACTACAAAGGCATGTTGCTGGTAGCAGAAAGTATTTAAATCTCCTAATAGATAAGACACATAAGTACATTTTGACAGAGAGTGTTCAATCTACTAGAGAAATGCTTATTCGCCAGATTATTGCTGCTAAATTCGAATACTTCAGCGAGAAATTAAAACAACTATTACCAAAATCATTTGTTGATTTATACTTTCATTTAGTGTTTCTGGAAATAACTAGTATGTATACATCCTATGTCGCAGCAACAGTAAAGTAGTAAGTGCGGTTCAAAACAACAGAACGCGCAGGGCTCCCGACAATGGGTCGGCCAACAATGCCGACCAATCTAGAGCTGGGGAGCCAATGAAAATGGATTCAATGCGATGGATTGGCGGGATCTTGCGACCTTAAGGTGGACGGAGCAACTGAATCACGACTTGCTAGAGTGCTGGGATGCGAGTGTGGCCCGTGAACGGGGTTACATTGCACGGCTGCATGCTCTGTCGTGCGAGAAACACCCGGAGCTATCGCACTTTTCTCAGCAACGTCTGCAAAACCCTGATGAACTACTCCGTAAAAGCGGCTATGTAAGCGAAACGCCTACTCTACCACGGCTGGAACAAGCCGGCAACAAAGAAAGAGAGGCGACACTAAGACCAACCGCGGGCAGGCATCCAATAGATGAAGAGCGATGCTTTACGACGCGGAGAAACATCAACACCAAGGTTCCTCTCAAGCCTAAAGATCTGGCTGAAATGGATGACGAGCTTCGTGGACATTTTTCCGGTGAATCCGACCTCTGAGCTATCAATTATTGTGTGTATAATGCAGCGAGATCTTTGGCTGATGTGAAACGTAAAACGAAACCAACGGCTGATCATAATACCAAAAGAGGAATGCATCAACTTGCCATAAAGATAGGCTGGGCAAGACAGTACGCGTCCCGCATTCAATGTGTGATTGACTACATTACATGTTATCCAACACGTTATCACACACTTAACAAGTCAAAGCTGGTGACCAACAGGCAGCATATTGTTGAGAGAATACGGATCTGATCAACTGTTTCTCTGTGATCCATCTCGACCCTTCCAAGACCTTCCAGTTACTGTCGAACACACGCTCAAACTAGAGGCGGTCGAAGTATTTTGGAGAGAAGTCTACGAAGTGCAGCATAGATTGGACAAAGACACAGGATATATAAATAGCTTCAAGGAGCTATGTGACGCCCTCATAACACCTAATAAAGAATGTTCACCCCTCACTATCGAGGAGGTGAAAAAAGTATTAAGAGGGATGAAGAACTATTCCGCACCGGGATCAGATTGTATCAAACCTTCTGATGGAAGAAGTTTCCCTCAACTCATCAGCATTTGGCCCGTTTTTTAACCTCATACTTAAAGGCGGAAGAGTCGATTCTGCAGTGGTTGGTGGAAGGGCGCACAATAATTCTGCCGAAGATATGCAACTTAGCTGACCCGAAGAATTACAGGCCAATCACTTGTCTGAAAACATTGTATAAGAAATTCACAGCTATCCTAAATGATAGGATTGTTCGTGCAATTGAACCTGTGTGGCAAGAAATGTATGAACAACGAGGCTCAAAGAAAGGCGTAGCCGGATGTCG
>NC_046657.1:58087980-58128020 GCF_010883055.1 Belonocnema kinseyi
AAACTCGGAGGTTAGTCGCTTCTCAGTGCTGTAACTTGTAAATGCGTAAACATAAATGGCTGAAGTTTTGACAGGCGTAATTTGAAGGATCAAGCTCGACGAAAATGGTTCACATTAGTGAATACTAATGCCATCTCTTAAAATTTTCAGGTACTTATCAGAGTGGTAATCATGCATCTTCTGTTTTGCGGATCCCAAACGGTAGGTATGGCGCGTTTAAATTGCATCCACGATCTGGCAGCTCTGTCTTCTTCTGAAACAGAGCATTCACGTCAAAGGTTTATTGCTCAAGCCAATTCTCGTATTCGTGAAAGGGCCAGGTCTCCTCCTGCCGCGTGCATTACAGCGCCTTCCAGGCTTTCTTCTTCAATCATAATTGGAAATGAACTTGAAAATATTAAATATATTCGTCTAATTTCCAATGCGAATCCGTGCTGGATATTTGATCTTTGAAGATACAGTTTTCCTGCTAATGGATCAATTACATTATCCTTAGGGAGTCATCAATTTGCGCCATTCGATAGTAACGCCTTTGCAATATTGGAGAGTAGTAATGTTCTTGCTGGATTGTATGATTCTCACCGTCATAGACGGTTAAAAATAAACATGGAAAGTGGCAACGGTAAAGGAAGATTTTGACGCTTAAGTGAGGTTTTTATATTAAGTTAACTATTGATATGGAGAGAATATAACAAGATTAGTTATATAGCTGTGTTTAGCATTTTTATTAGATTGCGTACAAACTAGGGTCAGTCGATAATTACCTATTTTACCCGATCGCGCAAGCGTTTTTTTCTAACCTCAAAAAAAAATCTTGAAACTATACAACCCAAAAATATCAACCCTCAAAACGTATAACCCTTTACCTTCATAGTTCAATAACCTTGAAATTGGTAGTCTATACATCTTAAGGCCATAACCTTAAAATTTATAACCTCAAAACTCATAAATCTCAAATCTTAATAAACTACAAACTCAAAATACAGCAACAACAAAAAGACTTACAAGTGAGTCTTTAAATTGCTGTAATCTCAGAAAGCTTCAACCGAAATTTATACTCGAGACTTGTTTCTTGTTTTGTAGAAAGTTTGAATTAAATATTTTTTCTCATTACTTATAAACTTTGGATCTCAAAACCTAAAATTCTAATACTCAATAAGATCAAAAATTTGTGCATCGTAATAACCTACATTCAGCGATTCCCAGAAACAACGACGTGGGCGTAGCAGGCTTCTGTTCCCTTTGGGGTTCTTGATTTACGTGAGTCTGCTCGTCTCTCACAACTCTCAAAGAGCTTTTCAGTTTTAGAAAGATAAAGCTTTCGTTTATTTGGAAATTACCTTCATATTGCTTTTCTTTGGTGTTGGTGTGACGTGTCTCTCCTCACATACCAGCAGTAGTCTGCCAACATACGAAGTGTGTTCAAAAAATAAGGTGACTTTATGGTTTTCTCAAAAAATATTGTCCCCTTCAAAGTAATCCCCCTCAGATATAATACACTCGTGCGAACACTTTTTCCAAACATCGAAGCACTTACGATAATCATTTTGTGGTATAGCCTTGAGTTCTTTCAGCGATGTAGTTTTTATCTCCTCAATCGTTGAAAATCGATGTCCTTTCATGGGTCTCTTCAGTTTTGGGAAAAGAAAAAAGTCACTGGGGGACAAATCCTGTGAATATCATTATTGACTTCATTCAACACCTCCTGAGCGATGGTCATGCGATGGATCTTTTGATCAAAATTAAGCAGTTTTGGAACAAATTTCGCTGACACACGTCTCATGCACAAAACGTCCGAAAAGATAGCATGGCATGAGCCAACCGATATGCCAACATCTTGAGCAACTTCTGTGATGGTAATTCGGTGATTTTTCAACACCATTTCTTCCACTGCTTGAACGTTTTCATCTGTTGTTGACGTGCTAGGACGTCCAGGGCGAGGTTCGTCTTCGACATCATCTCGGCCTTCTTGGAACAGCTTGTACCACTTATAAAAATTTTTGTTACTCAGAGTAGACTCACCGTATGCAACTGTCAACATTTAAAGAGTTTTAGAGCACTGGATTCCATTTTTCACACAAAATTTAATGCAAACTCTTTGCTCCATTTTTTTCGAAAGAAGAAAATCGTCGAGCACACCAAACCCTTCTAATCTTTTACGCCTCTGCCAGAAAAACAACACCAGCTATATAGTCAAAACTGTGAACATATGATCGTGACGAGTGTACCAACACAACAAAATAAAAAATTTTAAACTTGAATGTACGTAGCCCGCGAAAATTGAAAAGTCACCTTTTTTTTTGAACACACCTCATATGGCTATCGACACACGGCAAAACTGTCAGACTCAGAACTCAAATCTACGTGCAAGTACGTGCAAGTTTTAACTGAGTCTTTAAAACCCTATCAAATTCCTTAATTCTTGTGAATAAATTATTTGACAGTCATTGAAATATTATAAAATCCCGTAAAACTACATGAAATCGTATATTTTATGAAATACTTTAAAATGTATAAAAATACCTTAAGCGCTTTCAAAATCCCTTAAAATCATTGAAATTCTGTGAAATCTTCTAAAATCTCTTGGAGTTATTTAAAACATCCTAACACATCATAGATCCCATAACGTCGTTCGATATCCTCCAAAATTCACCTCTGTTAGCAGAAATTACATCTTTATTAGTTAAAAATACAACTATATGGTTGAAAATTCCACAATTAGGTTGAAAAGTCATACATTTTTGGTAGAAAATTCTGCTATTTTATTGAAAATTGTACTATTTCGTAGAAAATTGACTTTTCTTTTAAATTTCATTTGTTGGTGTTAAAAAAGAGAAGTGAAATATTTCCTGGATGAAAATTTGACTTTTTTCAAATTGGTTGTTTTTTATTATTAAATATCATCTATTTAAAAAGAAATTCTACCTTTTTTGAATAAAATGAAACAATTTTGTTTAAAATTTAGCTCTGTTGTTAACAAGTCTTACTTTTTGCCTAAATATTCTCCTGTTTTGTTGAAAATTTGACCATTTTATAGAAAATTTACTTTTTACTTAAAAGCTATATTTTGGCATTGAAAAATTAACTGAAATCTTTTCTGGGTGCAAGTTCAATTCAAAGAAAAATCCTTCTTTTATTAAAAATTCATCTGTTTTAGTGCAAATTTCATCTTTCTTGGATAAAAATGCAATAATGTTTGGCAGAGAATTCAACCAATTTGGTCAAAATGTATCCCTTTAAATTGAAAAAAAATCCTTTTTTTTACTGAAATTTTTTCTCATAGAAAGTGGTTCCTTGTTTAAAAATTCAGACTTTAATCGTGAAAAGTCAACTTAATTTGAACATAAAATCTTTGTTTATTGTAGCAACCTAATCCAGTTCCACGCTATGAACTGGAATTTCGATTGAAGCAAGCTGGATTTATGCCTTCCGAAAAATGCTGCCGCGGCGGTTTCAGGCGGGGTGGAGCCCATCGGGTTTCGAGAGCGGGTAGTAAGCCAAGCATGAAAACGCAGCAGCTTACATAAAAAGGGTCAAGGTCATTCCTGAAGTAACTTGCAACGAGGAATTTAATATTAGCCTTTAATTTAACCTTTCCGATGACCTTTCAGTTCATTTCGTGGTCAACTTTTTGAAAAAAGAAACCCCCTTTTTTGAAATCAGAAATCGATGGAGTGGGAAAGTTCATTTTCAAATATGGATGAAGGTCATAGATTTAGCTTGAATTGGAAGGTCACTTTAAGGTCTTTAAAACTTGAAAAAAGCCCTTGTTTAAGTTTTATTGGCCTTAAAATGACTTTCCAGGTCAAACTGAACATGTGTCCTTAATACCTGTGAAATTTTTTGCTGTATCTATAATATAATTTCCAATTCCAGTTTTTCAAAGTTGACCTGTAATTAACCTTTAAGGTCATCGTCAAGGTCAAACGAAAGGCCATAATTGTTGTATCTTATTAAAACAAATAAATTCCATTGATATGATATTTTTATAAAAGCTGCTGCTCTCAACGATGTTTGGATCTTGTTTATGTTTTAATTATCTTGGAGTGACCTTCAAGGTCAAATTAAACCTATGACCCTAATACTTGTGCCAGCGTGAAATTTCCCGTTCTATCGATTTCCTACATTAAATTCCTCATTGAAAGTTACGTCAAGGTCAATTCGAGCCCTGTTCGAAACCGTACTTTAATCAAAACTCCGGTTCAGCTGCACCAGTATAAACCTGTAATTTTTGTAATGGATGAAAAAGAACTTTCTTCTATTTGTTACCAAAAAGAACTCGCGGGGTATTTCCGAAAGGTTAAATCCTCGAATAACGTAATACATTAACTTTTTATTATTGCTATTTGCAGTTACGAGATATTTGAAATATTTAAAACCAACTTGGCATCAAAAACATAATTAAATTTTAAAACTACCCTTTGTTTTTAAATTTCTAATGTAAAAGATTGTTGTTTACACGCTCTACTATATAGTTCGACAAAATGAAGCGTGTATTACCTACTGGCGTTTCATCAATTTCTTCTCGAGTCAATGAAGTAATTGTGCCGCTTTTCGTGTTTATTTTGACTCGTCTATTATAACTGCGACTATACATTTCAGCCAAAATGTTACTACTCTCTAATATTGCAAAGGCGTTGTCATCGAATGTTGATAATACAATTTGTTCTTCGGTTGAAATGCGCTCATATTTATTACGTCCTATGGATATTTTAATTGGTTTATCAGCAGGAAACGTGTATCTTTGGAGTTTGAATTTTCGTTGCGGATTATTATTGGGAACAAGTCGAATAAATTCAATATAATTAAGTTCATATCCTATTTCATCGGAAAAATTTATTAATGTTGATTGAGCAATATTCCTAGCAGCAGGAGACCTGGATCGTTCACGAAGAGGAGTTTCGGCAGGAGGAAGAAGCCTCTCAAGTTGATGATTTCTTTCAGATGTATAAGTCGGTGCGCCGCGAGGAAAACTACGAATGGGGTCGCCATTAGGCAAACATTCGAACTGTAAACTTAACTCTAGAAAAAGAAAAAAAAGAATACGTTTTTAAAAAATATTTATTATTTTTTCACTATTTGTTAATATATTTTGAACTCAATCCTTCGCCAGTGCGATAATTTTCCTGTAAAAAATTAGGACAAGTAAATTTTCTTTCAATTGTAAAGAAGAGAATAAAAGGACATGAGCACACACAACTACAAAACTGCGTAATAGTCTTTATTAGAAAAATTTAAAGTTTCTTGATAAAAAATAATAAATTTTCGACGAAAACAACTTTTTACAATGTGCGTTCTAAAAAAAAAAAGGAATTGAATTAAGTTGTAACTAATAGCCAATGTGGTTCCATAACTTACATATACATATTTCATACATATCTTCAATTATTGTTCAGGAATTTTTATTTTTAACTAAAAAAAAAAGTTAAAAAGTACTCAAAAAAGAATTATATCAATCGAAAACTTACGTTTGATTTCACATTTTTAAATTCCACTTTATAATATTGTCCAAAAAAGATTTTAATTTCAGCTTCTTTTGCGGTCGCAGATTCCGGTATTTTTTCCGGATTTTCAGGATCTTCTCGAACATTAACAATCCTTGTAGGTAAAAAATTATTGAAAAAATGGCATTTACTTTCTGGAGGTTTGTGATAGATAAAAGTAAGAAGTGATGAGGTATTTATTTTAAATAACCTCACTATGAACTAGTGTTCATAAACAAAATCTAACTTAAATTTAATAGGAGAGAAAAATTATGAGTGAATAGACTTTTAACCATTCATTTAATAGTATGCGTTTAACAAAATAAAACCTTTGTCTTTGCAAAAATGTTTGTGATCTACTATATAAAATTCAAATTTGTGGAGTTGAGGCTCGATACCGTCCAAATCGGAACCAAACTTCGAATATATATTCATTGGGCTCCAAAACAGGACGCAAGAATGTGAGGGGGCAGACGGAGGGTTAAGGCTAATGGAGGGTACGTTCGCAGTTTTTGGCCAATCTGTATCAGATTTATTACACATATTTTTTGGGTTTCCAGGCAGGTCATGAGAGTTTGGGGGGAGGGCAGATTAAGATATGGAAGTGAGGCACAATAGTAGTTTTTCACTAATCGGTAGAAAATTTTTCACGCATTTTCTTTGAGCCCCCGGATAGTTCATAAGAGGATTTGCGGGAAGATGAAATGGGGGGAAAGTTATTAAAATCTACTATATAAATTTCAAATTTTTAGTTTCCAAAGTTTAGTTCAAATTTCGCTGTAGACTTCGCAGTGTTCAAAATCAAATTCTGCAACTTCAGTACGAGTTTTATGGTTTAAAATTCGAAAACGCCTTTTTAATTTTATGTTTTTTAGTTTTTAATTCTTTTTTCGCATTTAAAAATAATGAAATAATAAAAAATATATTAAATCTTTTAAAATTTCATATTAAATCACCGTAATCAATGGAAAATTCCTTGGAACATTTTAAAACACTCTCAAATTTTTCAAATCCTTCAAATTCTTTTGAAATACCTAGAACTTTTTTTTAACGATTTCTAAGGTACTTTGGAGTTTTTTCAAACAAAATATTTCGATCTATAGTAAACATGTTTTCCGTACAGAGAAATATTGCTCTATTGTCCAATCATCTGGTTTTTATAACCTAATTTAGAAAAAATATAAAGTGAGTTTCTGCAAAGTTAGTGGTGTGGTGAAATTAATGTGGGCATAAAGTAAATTATGATTTAACAGTTTTTTTCATGAAAGAAAATGTATTTATTACTGATTTTGGACATATTTTTCTACCTATTGTTTTTTTCGAGATCTTCTGCGAAGATATTGTACGCCGTCATAAATTCTTTTTGAAGGAAACTCCAACTTTAGCGTGATACAAATATAACCGCTAGGGATACAGCAAAAGGTAAGAAGGCTAGCATTCAAAAGTATTGACAAATTTTATTCATCGAGTGGTATATTGAAAACTTCTGGATCCCGTTTTGAATATCAACAGCAGTTGAAGTTATCACTTAGATAGAATCCCTTTCTGTACCTAGCGCGGACACTATTTTTCTGAACACAGCAAATCAACCAAGAAATAGACAATTTTTTGTCCATTTTAATTTAGCAAGTTCCATTACTTTTATATACTGTTTCTAGAATAATAATTAAGTAAAAAGATTTTTAAAACATAGAATCCATCGTTTGACGATGTCGGGATTAATTTCCACACAAAAGGTTCTGGTGAAAAATAATTTGTAGAATTTTTTATCATGAATTTATATTTCTATAATTGATCATATTTGAACAAAGCGAACATATTAGGCTACAGAGATATATTCTTGTTTACAGTCCTACTGCAGCTGAGATCGGCTTTAAGAGAGATTTAAATTTTATTATTTTAGCCGCCTAATGAGGATTAGAAAACGAAGGACAGATAATGGACTTCATCGTAGATATTCAAGGCATCAAAAAGCCTTCCAAAGACTTCATCTTCAAAGAGCGGGCCACATTGCCTCTCCAGGAAGATGCCTGGTAAAAAGCGCACAGTACTCCTGCCAACAAAAGGAAATTTAGCACTATCTCTAGCACTTCGCCATTCCTAGGGGTACTTTTGCGGAAAACCTGCAAATCGAAAGCACAAGGTCACTTATGTATTTTACATGGATGATCTTAAGATATCTGCTAAAAATAAAGAGCGACTACGTCTAGCTCTAGGTATCGTTGAACAATACACTCAGGAAATAGGAATGGAATTTGGGTTTAAAAAATGCGCCAAGGTTTATTTGTAGCGAGGAAAACTTAATAGCATCCCTGAAGACCCTAAGCTCGTCGATTGGAGCGGTATACGACACCTTTGCGCTAGAGAAAAGTATATGAAACTAAGCGTGCCACAGAGCCGAATTTTGAATGTGACATCTATAAAGGATACTGTCCGAAGTAGATACAAACTTCTCATTTGACAGATTTCTTCTTCCGAACTGTCGACGAGGAACAAAATATATGTAGCGAATATGCTCGTCGTCCCGGTAGTTACTCTATTCATTCGGATACAGCACATAGAGTCGCAAATGGAAAAAGAAACCTCATCTTAAAATGGTCAGGAAGCACGAAGAAGTGGGAAAAGGAGCGTTTCTGTACATTCAATCTTATACATCTGGAGTACTCAATCCTGAAAGCCCGGATTAAAAAAGCACACCAGAAAAACTTCCACAAACAGCTCCTCGATAAGAGGATGCACGGTATCTTCCACAGACATGTGGAGAATCAGTGAATGTCGTGGGAGCTAACTTTTGCCTTCCTTAAATCACCCGGATTAAAGTTGGGCACGGAGGGTTTCATTTTGGCATGTTAAGATGGTGTCATTTCCACCTTAACATACCGTCGACACATTTTGAGGCAACGCATTCCTGACGATAGCTGCAGGGCGTGCCATGCACACACCGAGCATCTAGCATACATATTATCCAGTTGTCACACGCATGTGGGAACGACCTACAACCAAGAAGCAATGCAGCACTAAGAGTGTTTTATTACCATCCCTGTCACTATTACGGCATTAAACTTAATATCGATCTGCTAAATGCTCATAGGGATATAGAGTCAATTGTCGAGAATGAGAAGTGCCGGATATACTGAAACGTGTTATTCTCGGCAATTGTTTCTGTTGCACACTCGAGGCCTGATAAAGTTGTCCTTGACTTCGAGAAGCGAACCATATTCGTTATTGAAATTTCGGCACCAGCTGACAAAAACATTATAGCCAGGGAGAACGAAAAGAAAGAGAGGTATAAAGATATTATAATGGAGTTTTGACGATTGTTCCAGGAATATTCTGTTAGACTAATCGTCCTTATAATCGGCGCTCTTGGAGATGCCAAGCTTCCACTCAGGGTGCACGAGACTTTTGCCAGATCGTCGTATTGATTCCGTCACAGACTGTGAACACCTATCTCACGGGCGTGAGACGTAGTTTATGCTGCATTTTTATCACGATTTCGCTGGGATCGGGCGGAGTTTTTCGGATTAGCACCTGCTCCCGGCGAAATCGTGTGATTAATTCAATCACTGAAATTGACTTTTTTTGAAACTGATTTTTAACTGAAATTGATTTGACTGAAATTGACTAAAACTGACAGCTTTACACCTTATCATATGGATATTCCGTAGTGCAGCAGTTCAGATTTCTTACGTAACGAAACAGTTGTCAGGAAACATCAATTATGGACATATTCAGAAAGTGAATTTTTCAAAATTGTTGCCAAGGAGATTATTTTGGTTTCTTGATGACATATATCTACAGAACTTAGTTTTCACGAATCATTTCTATTTGAGCAACCAACTGCTACAACTACTCCTACTTCTTGAAGAAACATTTCTTTGTGAATCGCTTATGCTGATTACAGCTAAAATTCTTATTTTTTAAATAGTTTGGTTAAATAATGTTTTTTGGGTTTACACCGCATGGATATATTTGCCTGGGTATCATAAAATAAAATAAATAAACCTTGAATTCAAAGTATTAGGTCTTAAAGAAATTTTAACACAATAAATGAGGCGAGTTACGTCAGTTTTCACGATGGTTTAGTTTTCACGTTAATTATACTTTGAAGAATTGCAATATTCTTATCGATGGTATTTTAGAGACGATAAAGCGTCATGTTTAATGGAAAAAAACTGTAAACTTACTCACACGGGAAAAATATTCTTTGCTGGTTTTGCAGATCTAATTTTTGAAATTTAATTTTTTAATTATTGAAAACATTTTAAAAATTTTAAATAAATTATTATACAATATTATACAATTCGTAAGAAAACTTTGACTTTAATGATTATACAATTTTTATACATTTATTTTATTTCATTTTATCTGTTTCTGTTGTCACAGCAGATATAGAAAGTGTAGAAAAGAAATACTTAAAGTATGTTTGTTTAATATAACTGTGTTGATCTTAAATTTAATGACATTTTATTCTACTTATTCTTTGGCCATGCAAAGCTATAAATAGCTCAAGGTAAGAAAAGGTTCATATAAAAAATACGCTTGTTTAGAAATGAATTCCTAAGTCTTTCTTTTTGTTAAACTATACTAAATTTTCTATATGGCTAAATGACTAATTTCGTTGTCATTTTTGTATAGCAATATTAATGTAACTGAATAACAAACTTATCTAGTTAAACGCTATGAATTTGCTTCCCAATTACCGTAGGGTGGTCACTTTATTGAAAGACTATTATAGATGAATGATAATTTGAATGCAATCTAGCAAAAACGTTACTACTCTGTAATATTGCAAATGTGTCACCATCGAATTATGATAATGCAATAAGTTCTCGGTTTGGAATAGGCGCAAATCTATTAAGTTACGTTTCATGCAAAAAGGCATTATACTAGACCGAATCTTGATGCAAAAAACTGACAAATAGTTCTTTAGATATGATAATACCCCCCCCCCCCATCCGGCCTTTGACCAGGTCATCGAGCGCGTCCTTGAAATACGGATGGAAGGTCCCTTTAGCGATCGTTTCTGCTTGATATGGTTACATATTTTGATAAGCTATACCGGGAAAAATCAAGTCCTTGAAACAGCTAGAATTCACTCTCAGCTTCATGCAAAAATATATAAAAAAGTCGTTCGAGGATAATTGTCTTCTTCGTATTAAAAAAAAAACAGGAAGGGCTGCAACCTGGTGTTATCCTCGACCGAGGGGGCCGGCCTATGAGCCATGCTGCTCAGCAGGACTAAGATTTAAAGCCAGAACGATAGATTCTAGTATAGTCAGAACCGTAGAAGAAAAAGAAATATTCCCTGCGCTAATTCAAGAAGGAATGCATGGTGCAGCCTCTTCCGGGAATACTGAACAACGGGATGCACCCAGTTGGCGTTGAAAAAGGTCAAAGTAATGGTTATCAGCTTTACTTTATTCATGCTGGAATCCTCCAAAAGTTAGAGGGAATTGAACCTATTAATAGATTTACTGCTTTCACAAGAATTCATTTTCATAAAAAGAGATATTTTGGATTTCATCCAATTCACTTCTACAAGTCATTCCTGGAGAAGTGAACTGCAATGTTCACGAAACGTCTCCAAAATTCGTAGTTTTTACACGATTGGAATCCGAAATATCTCTTTTTATTAATTTGACCTATTGTAGACGTTTTCTCAATGCAATTACCTTCTTCATCTAAAACACAATGCAGAATGGCATAGGAGCTAACATTCAAGGAATGTCTAGAGAGAGGACTTTATCCGTCCAGTTAGGACTTATTATTGATGACCTGATTCATTTGTATTTGTATTTAGTTTAGAAAGTAGGGGCTCTTTTGAAGAAGAAACAAACCGTTAGGAAAATAGTGTATGAAAATAATATGGTTTAGACTAAATAAATAATAATTAATGGTAAATTAGTATAGTGAGTCGGATTTTACAGGAGATATTTTAATTTGAATTTACATTATGTTCCACAAATGGGTTATTTCTAAAGTGAAATTGCTGATTTAAAAAACATGTTTAGAAAGGTCGTGCCTAAAGTAATATCTTGAAGCAGTATTTCTTAAACTAGAAAGTAGTTTGTTCTAAAGATAAGCACCTGTCACAATAAATGAGCGTAGGAGTTTACGTGTTCGGTAGAAAGGAATTCTTACAGTATCACTCACCAATTTCAATGAAACTTAGCAGAGTGGTAGCTCATTTATATCTGCCCTAAATGATTTTTAGGGGTACATCCTGAAGGTGCCTGGCAACTTTCCCACAATAGCACGATAAATGGATCTATTTCAGAAAAAATTATTAAAAACAAATTATTTTGTTGAATAATTTTTTCCTTTTGTCTATTCCACATGGATATCTGTGAATAGGTAATGTAAAATAAAAATATCGTAGAGTTTATAAGTAGAGCAGAGTGACTAGGTATCGTAAAGTTTTTAAAGAAATTTTACCCCAACAATGGGAGGGAGCTACGTCACTTTTTACAACGTTTCAATGCTAACTTTAATTATACTTTGAACGATTGCAATTTTCTTATTTATGGTATTTTAAAAAAGAGGAAAAAATTATGTTTTATGAAAAAATTGGAACCTTATTTACATGAAAAAACTCAGAAAAATAATTTCAGGAAAAAAGGAAAAAAATATTAACTTAAAATTCTTTGAAAAGTTGCGGTGAGCAGATCAAATCAAAATCGGACACGAAGGACCTACTGTTACAGACGGTGTATATCAAACTTGCAACAGTGTGACATTTTTTAAAACATGTTTGTTGCTAATAAAATGTGCGAATACTATTAGAATAGTCATACTTGAGTCGAAATAATTTTCTTTCACCATTTAAAGAATTTTTTTATATAATAAAAAGGGGAGAATACTAATGCCTAACGAAAGTTTTATTTTTTCTTACCTTTACAAACTTAGCTCTTTTATTTGAGATAAATAAAGCGAAATATTTTTACCGAAAACTGTATAATTAACCTTCAATTTGTTGTTTTTTTAACTTACCTTATCTTAATTTTTGTTAAATTTATACTTTTCCAGTGAATCACTGCATTCCTACCTAGTTACTCCATTTGTTAAATGAAAAATATATGAAAGAATATATTTTTCTACTATTTTATGATTGTCATGTGAAGTTAAAGGTTTGAAACATTGGCATGAATTTTTAAGGAAACTTTGTTGCTATATTAATACGGCGAAACAGCGGCCGGGCATCGAAGACCCACCTTTACAGACATGATGTGCCGACAGAACATTTACAGATAAGGGGTTCGATTTGCATGAAAAAAAATAAAAATAAAATTATAAATCCAAAATTATATAATTAAAATTAAAATATATATTTAAAAAATGTAACGCAATTTGTAAGAAAAGTGTGACGTTATTGATAATAAATTTCTTCACATGGATTTTCCTTTTATCTCTTTTTATTAAGAAGGCCGATTTCGAAACTAAAGGGGACTATCAAGGAAAGTTTGCTTATGCAATAAAACTGTGCTGACTTAAAATTTCAGGGCATTTTATCTATACATTTTTAATGTGCTATTGAGAAAGACTAGCTGGGCCATTCACAACAGATTAAATTTTTGAGAACCATAAAAAATTACAAATTTTATTAATATTTGTAATTACAAGTTACCTGTAACATTTAAAGTCGAATTCGTATGACTATCAATATTTAAGTTTACTTTTTTTATTTTGTTTTAATTGTTTATATCGTGTAGAGGATTGCAGTTTATGCGCTCTACCTGATACTATCGCGTGTTTAATATTGGCCCACCAACTGAAATTTCATCGACTTCTTCGCTAGTCAACTGGGTAATAGTTCCGCTTTCTATGTTTATTTTGGACCGTCTCGAAACCCGGCGGCTATACAATTCAGCAAGAACATTCTTACTCTCTAATGTAGCAAAGGCATCACCATCTAATGATGATAATACAATATGTTTTTATTTTGGAATAGGAGCAAATTTATTACGTTTCGTACGTAATTTATTTTCATAATTGTTAGAAAAGTATATCTTTGAAGTTTGAATATTCGTTACGGATTCGCATTGGAAAGAAGTCCAATACATTGAATATCTCCAAGTTCATTTTCAATTTCGGCCAGGAATAGGATCGCCATTAAGTAAACATTCGAACTCTGAACTTAACCCTGCAATAAGAAAGAGAGTATTGAATTTTTCGCATTTTTATTATTTTTTTAAATAGTTAGTATATCATAAACTCATTATGGTAAAATTGACCTGCCGAATTCCAAAAAGAGATTTTGAATTATATCGCAAGTGCATGATGTCCTCTGTATCAGAAAGTTTGTTCATTAGCTATATTCAGAGCCCCCTGCCAACTCCTACGAAATATTCTTATGTTTTTTTTATAAATATGTCGTTTCAATTGCACGGCAGGACTTTAATATACTCATACAGCGGTATACAACGACAACAAGAAAAAGCTTTGCGCAGCAGTGCCCTGGGCCCCATATAGAAACTTTCTGCGCACAAAGAGGGCTGATTAGAAGATCGCCTCCTTAAAATTTCGAATAGAATGCGGATTTCCAAAAATTTAGGGTGACTGCTGACGGGGTGTAACATGCATTTGTATAAAGCTTTATATAATGATGACGATGATGTCTCATAGGAGATGACATCTCAACGTCTCAAGGTCATAGTCCTTAGAAAAGCGATATAAAGGATTCAGGTATTTCTAAAATACTCTTGTGTTTACTTTAGACGTGCACTTCACATGGCAAACATTCTGCACTGTCTATGTCGATATAAATAGTTTGTTCTTAACAGTTTTTGATTTCTGTGTAAATAAGCCGATTTTCACGTTCGAATATGTAGCCTCTTCTTGAAAACAAGTTAATTCAGATCTGTACATTCAAAACTTAAAATATTTTTTATTTTTCGTAAAAAATGCTATGACTTTGCGATGGAATTTTTCAAATAATCAGCGAGCAAATATTTTAGGAAAATTACGGACATTTTTTTTACCACCAGTGACCGCCGAGTTATTTTTTTTATCATCGCAGAAGTCAGTGGGTTGGGGTTTTGTGCACTTGAAGATTGTGGGCTTGGGATGTGTGGGTTCAGTTTTGTAGGCTTGGATGTTGGGTGCTTGGAATCAGTGTACTTGGGATATTTTGGCTTGGATTTGTGGGTTTGGGATATGTGAGCTTGGAAATTGTGCATTTAGGTTTTGTTAGATAGGGTTTTGTAAGCTTATGATTTTATGGAATTACGTTTTGTGAAATTAGGTTTTATAAGTTTTGGGTTTGTAGGCTTGGGATATGTTAGGTAGGGTTTTCTGGACTTGGAGTTGTTGGGCTTGCAGTTTGTTATTTGCATTAAAGTAGTTTAGTTTAAGCTTCGTCCTTTTTAACTGATGTGCTTTATGGCTGAAAAATAAGAGAAAAATAAGGCACTGGGTCGTTTTCGTCCCGCTGAAAACCTCATACGGCGGCAGTAAAGCAACTGACCAGCCGGGTGCGGTCTGACTGCGCGTGCAGATCCATACCAATACTAAGTTTTTTTATAAGGGGGTCCAGCACCCTGCCTCTTTTCAGTTTTTCAGGCATTTGAAATCGAAATTTCGCTTGGGACGAAATCGACCCACGTGCGACGGCACAGGGTTAAAATGGGCCAAATTTCGTTACACGCGGGTTTTTAGAATGTCAAGGATATGTCCAGTGTATAGAGGATTCTCATTATTTCCGTATAGAGGAAAAACTAATTTAGCCTTTATAATAATGTTTTAATTATAAGATTTTAATGATTGACAGTTATATGGGAATAATGAATTCGTTGCGTACAAGTAAAGAAATTGAAATATCGACATGCATATATTTATTTTAGTTAAGTACAAAATTCAAAAGATCGAGTGGCAATTTGTTATCAGACTCTATAATCACTTTGACCAAATGTGTCTCTAGACCTATTCTAATTGCTTTATTTTTTCTTATAAAAATTTTCAATGGTTTGCAATATGGACTAGCAGAAAATCTGATTATTACAAATTCATTTTTTAGTGAAAAATTGACTTGGGAAAAAAGTAGCTATTCTTTTTCATCCTCTTTCGATTAACACCTGAATCTTAACCGGAGATTTTTTGAAAGACAAACAACTTTTGTTTTGAAATCACGAAACCTTAAAAAATATCCCACGATAGTATCGCAGAGTAAAATAAATAAAACTTTTTTTAAAGATATTTGTTTTTAAACAAAATTGTTCCCTATCGAAGAAAGTGAAGTCGCTTTTTACGAATTTTCAGTTTTAAAGTGGTTGTTCGGAAAAGCAGGTCTCGGCAAAAATGTATTATTTAATCATATACTCAAGAATTGCAATATATCTTTTTTTTCGACGTTTCGAAATATTTTAATTGTTCAAAAACCTACATGTAATTACCGGAATAATTGAGCATACTATATTTTACATACATGAAAATCAATAATTCTACAGTTGAAGGGCATCAGATTTCGTTTCTTAAAAACAATTCAGTCGTAAACTTAGCTTATCCTGAGAGTTTGAAACAAATACTGTGTTTCAAATAAAGCGAAAATGTATATAATAATCTTAATTCTTACTAACATAATTAATAACAGGCTACTGTTCAACTGAGAAACAAAACTGACAACTAGTTCTCAACATATAGTAATATTTTTCTTGTCTGGCTCCTTTGACTAGGCCACCGTATGCGTCCTTGGGTTACGGATCAAGGGCGTTCGTTTCTACTGAATGTGGTTACAAAGCTTAATAAGCTATACTGGGCAAATTCTAGTCCATTAAACAGATAGAATTTACTTTTATCATCATACAAAAACATATGAACAAAGCGTATGTTGAAAATTCTCCTCTTTGTATTAAGAAAACCGAGAGGGATTCACTCTAGTGGAGTCGTAGACTAAAGGACTTAAAGAAAGACACCTGGCGCCTTCTAAACAGGGCTTTTTTAATGGACCTGTATAGGTAACAGGTACTTAGAAAGATATCTTAATGAGATACAAAATGCCGTGAGGAACTCAAGGAAGGGGAATTGTCAGACACGCAGGAGATGATGGAATATTTCCAGCACTAATTTAATATGGAGTGCAGTCCTAGTGGGTCAATGGTGCAACATCGTCCAGGGATGCTTAGCAATGGGATACACCACATTGGCGTTCAGAAAGGACATAGCAATCATTATTTCAAAGCCGGGTGAGGACACCTATTATAAGGAAAAATTCTGTAGTCAGATAAGCTTAACATCGTTCATGCTGAAACTATCCAAAAGATAGAGGTGATTTTATCGGAAAGACCATAGTCATCAATTTGCATCTCAGGAACGCATCTCTACTGTAGACGTTCTCTCTGCCATCGCCTTCTTCATCCAGAACACAATGCGGAGGGGTATATGAATACTTACAGCATATATAGGCTAAAGGCAAACTAAGGTGGTCTTCTGGGTCAGCAGAAACGAAATAGGAAAGAATTAGTCAAAACAGGTGGTCTCGTTTGGCACAGGATTAACAGGGGCTAGATTCTATTGAAAGACGATCAGGGCTAAAATATCAATAGCACTTAGTTCATTCTTACAGTTTTACTATTTAGGATTATCAAGAGAGAATTTATAATTGGGTATATAGCTGGCAGCACATTTACATTTTTTCGGACAGTCAAGCTGCAGTTAGTGCTCTTGAATCCGAAGAATTAACTTTTCGACTAGTTTAGTTCAAGATCTACTCAATTAGCCGGTAAAACCTGGGTGTGTCTAACATAATGATAAGATTTCAAAAAACTCATAAACGTTAGTTTTTTCAAAAATCCTTGTTAAGCTATAGTTTCTACTTGCTGCGCTTATGACCATGAGAATAAATAACAGCTAAATCTAGGAAACAATTAGTAAAACTTTTAAAGTCATGAGAAATGATGTCTGAAACCTGCTTTTTCAAATGAGCGTAAGAGTTTGTAAAAATATTCAATGGCTCTCGACTTATCATAAAAAATGTAAAGGCGCGAGATTTTTGTCTTGCGCTTCCTCTTACGTATTCCAGCGGCGGGACAATATAGGCAGCAAGACCCCGTATATGAAAGTTTTTCATTTTTATTTTAATGTCCATAACTTTTTTATATTTCACTCAGTAAATTTCTGATGGCCAGTAGAAGTGTTTCATTTTCTAGACCTTTTCATCGATGTGCTTTGGTGACCAAATTCTTTCTGAAAAGTCAGGTAAGGGCAAAAGTTGAAATATTGGTGAAACCTGACGACAGAAATTTCACGAAGAACTTCGAATTCTTCCAATATAGTATGTCACATGAAATTCTGATAAAAATAGTTTGAAACGCGCGTGCCTTCACACGTATTGGTATATAATATAATTCTGAGATTCATGGAATTTCTTAGTATCAGAGGCTTCATCAAAATGAAGCAACTGAGCTCCTATAGTGCTGAGTTATCCACTGTGACAGTTGGCAACATCCCTAGCCGACTAGGGTGGACGGAACGATCCCTTTGAGGTCATCAGTCAGGTGCATGATTTCGAATCACTCTTCTGGTGTGTTATGTAACTTTTGTGAAGGTGGTTTGTTGCACGCTTCGAAATGGCAGTTCGTTATAATGGAACGTATATACGTATATATAAATGCATGAACATATAAATATACGCATAAAAGGCGTTAAAAGTATTGGGCGGCAGCCAGACCCCTAAAATCGCCTTCAATATAAACTTAAACATTTAGCCCGGAACACTACCCCGGAAAATTTAAAGCACTTTACGTTTAAAACAATAAAACACATTTTTGCGGCCACCACGTGGTCGGAAGCATGGAATCCCGAAACCGGACTAAGACAAAGGCAAAATCCCTCGCACTGACTTGACATTATATTCCCACAATTTCTTTTCATTTCCGTAAAACTGAACCGTATTCGTGAGCACTCTTTAAAGGGGCCAAGCCAGGCAATGAGTCGGTTGCCAGCAGGTCATTAAGGATCCAGGGCATCGGGCATCCACCCATCGCGTCGCTTGCCGAGATAGAAGTAAGATTACCTTAGCAACTTTTTTATCCTTGATAACCTCTCAAAATAATAGAAACGGGTATTCCAATAGGTGTGGTGATTCACGGATGAGGCAAAAATAAAGAAAATCCAAGACGAAAAAAAACAACAAAATCCAGATAGAATCCAGGAATACACCAGTGGCACGTGAGCCCGTTACTTAACCAAGAACGAAAGTGAGAAAATGACAGGTCCTGTGCAACGCACCTAGACTGTCAACTCAACGGGTTTCTCGCGCCAGGGTGCATTCACAGAACCTCATGCCGCAACGCACTACCGGAGAAATTCGGAACCTCTGATCCTTACCATCTAAGAGTCAATTCTACAATGATTTTCTAAATAAATTGTTAAATAACAGTACAATCCACAATAACTATCAGTAGTAAGTGAGTTTCTCCGGTTTCCAAAACAAAGCGGCCTGGAAGTAAAGTGATTCTTGATATATGTCAAAGTTCCTGAGTTTTATCAATAGCCGGGATAATTTGAAATTATTTAGTTCAAGATTTAATTACCAGGTTGCATTACCGTACATCCATAATCCACGTGGATCCATCGCTCTAATATACAAACATAAATAGCCTATTAACTAATTGCGACCACAGAGGGCGCGCATGCGCATATAAGCTTACGGCATACACAGAGTTATCGACTTTACATTTTATAACTTTCCGGTAGTCGCTCGTTGCATGGTCGCATCTCGATGTTGACGTCCAAATGATTTTCCATCCGAAGACCGATGAGACCACACTTGCCAAGTTTCCGATCGTTGCTTGTAAATCTTCCCGAGTGCCCGTGCATTTTGAACCAATGTAACGTAGTCGGATTAGGGTAGCGTCAGGTGGTGCCACAAGTCCCTGGTATGGTATTTGCAGTGTTACCAAGATGTCAACGTTCTGTGAGAGTTTTGATTAGCCCAGCCTGGGCTCTGACCATATCCGGTAACTGTAGTGGTATAGTTACTGGACTGGTTCTAGGTCGCCATACCATGAAGTGGCAGTTGTAGTGGTGACGTCAGACCTCGGCGACGAGATTGAGAGAGAAAACTGTGAATTCTCAACCGAGGGAAGAACGCGCCCTTGATGAGAAGTTGAGGCCCCCATTCTCGTGCTGAGATCGGAGACTAGAGGTACAAGATGGCGGAAATGTGGTTGGTGATAAGTAATTCACTCTGGTCGTTGATAAATTCGGGAAAACCTTGGAAGTGACAGCTTATCCCTTAAGTCCGTGGCGTTGTTATCGTTCTCGGAGATTTAAAGGCGGTGGATAAGCCAGTCCCTTGCGAGTTGTAATTCTTATCGCAAGAAGAAGAGCACCGACTTTGCATGGTGAGGGAAATGTTTTCGGAACGAGTAGTAGCACGAGTTTCTAAAATATTGCCCAAGCCATAAAGACTATAGTGGGCCAAAAAACTCTTTTTCAAGTATCAGATTGTAATAGTGGGCAAAAGTTGCCTTTTTTCAACAATAATAAGCCCCCCAGATTTAAGTCTGATTGGACAATCTCTTCCGTCCTATTTAAAACTTCGTTTTTAGCTAATAATAATGAAAAAATGCGAAAATTTAAAATCGATTCCAAATCAGTATTTTTAAGCGTTTCATTGTTGATGAGCGCCATCGTGAAAACACATTACAGTCCTTATTAATTTATTTATTCATGACTATCGCCTTGAAAATAGAAATGAGGGCCCAAATTGGTTAATATTGGAGTTTAAGTTTTCTAGATTTAACTTGTGTCGAAGGTTCTAAGGGAACATGCACTAAGCACTAATTCCGCGAATTTGGTATATAGTTCCAATTTTCAATGCACAGTGTAAAACTCCAGAGTTTCTCAATTTTTTTTTGCAAAAAATTGTCTCTCTGAGTGCAATATCTCGTTAGTTTAGAATAATAAATCTTTGCGAATAAGGTTCAATAATTTAAAAATGTCTCCAGAGTGAGTTCTGTAAGTGTTCCTTTCTAAGAGCATTTTAGATTTGAGAAATGCGGGTAATATTATTGCTTTATAAGGCGAGAATAGCGAAAATAGAATATTCTTTGCTTGTTTACTAGATCTAGTTTTAAAAAATTAATTTTTTAATTCCCTGAATAAAAAAATTTAATTAACTTAAAATTATACAATTATAATTATATTAATTATGTTACTAACAAAATTTAATTTCAGGCAATTTTTTAGAAAAGTGGGACGATAATAATAATACATTTCTTATATATTCTTTATTTATCAAGTTTGCTTATATAATAAAACTGTGTTGACCTTACATTTAATTACTTTGTATTCCATTTATTTTTTTTCATACAAAGATATGAATAACTTAACGTAAAACAGTGATAATATTTTTAAAAAATGTGTTTAAAAATGAAGTCCTAAGTTTTTCTTTCTTTTAAACCCTACTGAATTTTTCCATACAGCTAATAATCTAATTTAGTTATCATTGTTCTAAAGCAATAATTAACACGAAAACTTTTCTTGCTACGGCCTTGATTATTATTTGTAATTGCTAAATACAGGGTAGGGAAAAACAGGTTTGGAGATTTGAAGGGCTATTAAAAGAAACGGCGCAACGTATAGAAATGAGGTTTATTTTATTTGGTATATCACGCTGTTTCATGCAAGAAGGCCTGAAGATGACATCAGAAAGATAGTGGCCCCCAGCAGCGATACATTTATGAAAGCGAGTTCTGAAGTTTTCAGTCGCATTTTGGCACACCGCGATGGGCAAAAAGTCGAAAATACTCACATCAGGTGAGTATGCAGGCCAACCTACGTCACAAATCAGAGAGACGAGGCGCGTAGGGAACATTTGTCGCAATTTAGTCATTAAAACTTCTAAAAATAATAAGGTCTAATCTCCCAAAATTTAGAAAACGCACACTACACGGTCACTTTTAGGGAGTGAAGAGATCTTTCGCAAAGTTGACTCGGTTTAATTTTAGCCCAGTACCAAAAATTTGGTTTATTCAACACTCCAGTGAGATTAAAGTGGGCCCCGTCATTACTAAAAAAAAGTTGACCTCACATGGATCCGGTTCAATATTTCTTGGGAGCATTTCATGCAGTTTTCATAGTCATGGGCTTCAATTCTTAAAAGAAAACGGCACGACTCACCTGAAACAAAAAGATTTCTCCCAGGTTCTTACCCATACCAGAGGGAATGTACCCGTCCTTCAAAAATTCACTGTCTGTGCTCCCGCACATTTAACATTAAACGGTAAATTCGGATGATAAACTATATTTAATTGTAGTTTTACATTATGTTTTAATTAAATGTATGGTGTGAATGATTGTAGTTTGTACGCTCTACTCTGAAATTTCGCTCAATTAAACGATGGTCACCAACCGGAATTTCATCGATTTCTTCTCGAGAGCATCGGGTAATGCTACCGCTTTCAATGTTTATTTTCGACCGTCTCACACCTGGACGGCTATACAATCCAGCAAGAACGCCACTACTATCTAATATTGCAAAAGCTTCACCATCTAACGATGATAATACTATATGTTCTTGATTTGGAATAGGCTCATATCTATTACGTCCCGTACGTACTTTAATTTCTTGATTATTAGAAAAAGTGTGTCTTTGAAGTTTGAATTTTCGGTGCGGATTCGCATTAGGAACAAGTAGGATACATTCAATATTTTCAAATTTATCTTCAATTTTGAGCAAAGAAGGAAGCCGAGTAGATGGCGCCATGTACCTGGCAGGAGGAGACCTGGACCTGCCATGAATAAGAGGCTGTTCAGAAAGTGGAAAGCTTTCACGTGAATGATTTCTTTCAGAAGATTGGGAAGGTCTGCCACGAGAAAAACCAAAAATAGGATCTCCATTTGGTAAACATTCGAACTCAAAACTGAACTCTGCAAAAAGAAACAGAGTATTACATTTTTCATCTTCTTATTATTTTTTAAATGAATTGGTGTATGATAAACACATTGTGGCAAAATTGTGCTGCCGAATGCAAAGAGGAGATTTAGGATTATATCCCAAGGGTATGGGGTCCTCTGCAGCTGGTAGCTTGGGCTTGAGCTACATTCCAACCCCCTACCCCTTGCACGAAAAATTTGTATGTGTAATAAGGACTGAATAGAAAATCGCCCCATTAAGATTTCCAAGAGAATGTGCTTTTTCGTTGCCCTTGATCCCTGTATAACCAGGAACCTATATGAGAAGTACTTTGTATCTTTTTGAAAGTTATTTTAATTATATTTTACATTTCTAAAATAATTCTGATGTAATGTATGGTTTCCCTACTGCCCCATGGAGTGGCATGTTCCCAAGCATAACCCATATCCCCCACCTTCTTGAAATATCAGATTTCTGCTCCTGAACCTCCCTCTCGCTTGAAGCCATCTGTATACCAGATTTCCCCCTGGAGGAGCGGGTAACCATTTTCCCTCCGCATATCGCTGCTTGGAAAGCAGACGGGGAAAGCCATAGCAATATATGATGCTCATACAAATACAGTTTATGACCAATCGTCCGCGTTTGAATTTGATACTAAATACATATTAAGTAAGTATTAAATACGTTCAATTTTAAATATATAGATAGGCGAAATCACCATCCTAATTCAATGTATAAATATGTCAGAGTTTCTCAATAGGACACGCGCGAAGTTGGGCGAGGACGAAGTGCTTTGGAAGTTTTTTTACATGCTGAAATTTCACCACTAATTTCGAAATTTTAAAAACTGGATTCGATTAATCGATCATTGCTTAATCTTGCATCAATCTTGCATTAATCTTGCATTGCTTTGTAAACTGATTTATAAATTGGGTAGATTGGATGATGATTAGTTTTCTTCCCTAATTTAACGGCTATTTCAAGAATAGGAACGTTATATTTTGCATTTTATAAAATCAGTGCTGTTCGACTATACTTTGTTTTTTTTTAGCAGTTATCGATGCAAAATAGTTCTCTTCCAGTTATGTTTCTCTTTTCGGTTATTTTCAAAGACTGACCGCGCTGCTTTTTTTGTCCCCGTTTCTGTCGTTTATGTTTTTAACTGTAATTGAAAAAAATTATATAAATATTGTTTTGTAATTCAAAATCCATTAAATTACGCGCAATATCTTTAATATTCAAAATCAACGACCCCGAGAAACCTTTAAATACAATGATTAAATACAATATGATTTATCGTATTGTAAGACGGTTCTGCAGTCTATGGGATTCAATATGGTGTTTTAAAGTCCCTTTGAAATTCCAGGAGGCCTTGCTATTATATATTATCATATTTACCGATAAATTGAAGAAAAACTGTCAAAGATATGCCCCAAGTATAGGCGATTCTCATTATTTCGATGTAGAGGAAAAACTGATAACTGTAATAATATAGAATTAAATTAACAGTTTAACTAGTGGCTATTCTTAATCCTTGTTAGAGTATATATACTGTAGTCCTTATCTCGCAAATTATATACGTCTTAAGCTTATTCTTCTGAGATATTTACATTTCATAAATCATTCGCACTTTAGATTTTATATTAATTTTTTGATTAAAAGATTCTAATCGATGACTGTTATATGGAAAGAATAAATGCCGTTCGTACAAAAGAAAATCAATTATCATCATGCATGTATTCGTTTTAGTTTAGTATAAAATTTAAAAGATCGAAAAGTTTTTTTTATCGATACTTTATAGCAACAAAAAAAAGAGAAAAAGAGCGAGAAGGAAGGGCATGTGGTTGGCTGCTTTCTCATTTTTCGTTCCTCTTTTTTGTTTTTGTCCAAAATAACAAGTTCTTTTCCTCTTTTTTTAGGAAAGAAAAGGAATGCTGATTGTCCAAATTCAGTCGTTGGATCCTTGATTTTAATTTTCGGAATTCTTCTGAATAACTTGATTATTGGACGTTAATTAGGATTTTAAATTTGATTTTAATCTCATTTAAATTTCTTTAATTTAAAAAATTGTAGTTCTAAAATCCCGCTCATTTATTAGCGGTAATTTGTTATCAAGACTCTATAATCACGTTAATACAATGTGTTTCTAGAATTGCATATAGTGTAATCTTTCAAACTTAGCTCATCCTCAAATTTCAAAACAAATATTATGTTCCAAATAAAGCGATAATGTACATAAAGCTCTTAAATATTACTAAAATAATTAATAAAAGTTTACTGTTCGAATGAGAAACAAAACTGACAACTAGTTCTCACTCGTACAATAATATTTTTCCCGTCTAGGGCCTTGGACTAGGCCACCTTGCACGTCCTCCGGTTACGAATCGAGGGTCCCTGTAGCGATAGTCTCTTCTGAATATGATTAAAAAGCTTGATAAGCTATACCGGGAAAAATCCAGTCCATTAAACAGATATAATTTACTTTCAACATCATGCAAACAGATATGAACAAGGTGTATGTGGAGAATTGTCCTCTTCATATTGAGCAAAATAGACAGGGATGCCCCCCGGTACAATCCTAGACTAAATGACCTCAGAAGGACACCTAACGCCTTTTTAAATCTAAAGCTAGCGACTCTAGAATTTAAGTGACATTTCTAGACTCCGGAGAATTCCTGTTCAGGAGTGCAGCATCGTCCTGAGATGCTTAGCAATTGGATACACCCAGTTGGCGTTAAGAAAGGTAAAAGTAATAGTTATTAAAAAGTCGGGTAAGGACACCTACTAATAAGGTAAAATTCGTTAGACAGATCAGCTTGACTTCGTCCAGGTATTCCTGGAATTCGCAAAATTCTGGGAATTCACGAAATTCAAAAAATCGACGATATGCACGAAATACAAGGAATTTAGGAGATTCAGAAGATTCAAAGAATAACCGGAATTAGCGGAATTCATGGGATTTAGGGCATTTAAAGATCTTACAGAATTCACGGAATTCAGGAAATTCACAGATTCATGGAATTCAACGAGTTCAAGAAGTCAGGGAATTCAAAAATTTTTGGAATACAAGTAATTGATTGCATTCACAGAAGTCACAGAATTTAGGAATTCAAGGAATCCACGGAATTCAAGAAATTCACCGAAATCCAGGACTTCCCGGAATCTAAGGAATTCATGAAATTCATAGAATGAATAGAATTCACAAAAATGATAGTATTCACGGAATTCATGGAATTAATTGAATTCGTGCATGTCATAGAATTTATTCAATGAATAAAACTCACGAAATTCTGCGAATTTCTTTAATTCCTCTAATTTCGTGAATTCTTTAATTCCATAAATTCCGTGATTACAGTGAATTCCGCGAATTGCTTGAAATTCGAGAATTCTATGAATTCAAGCTTTTCCGTATTTCCCATCGTTTCTGTGAATTCCATTCATTCCATAAATTCAGTGAAATTCATGAAATCCGTGAATTCTGGGAATGTCATGAATTCCATGAATTTCGGAAATTCCTTAAATTCGGGGAATTCCGTGCATTCGTTAAATTCCAATACTGCTTTACGATTTAAGTCTGTCCACAAGGACTGACATTTCAACAAAGAAACAGGGCGTCTATACTTAAAATTTTATAAATAAGGATGCTTATAGTGAAAAATTATTTTATACCAAGTCATCAAAAAAATTAAGTTTCTCTCGTAGTTACGTGTTGACTCTAAACTCTCTGACAAACTGCTAGTTTTTTTTTGGATCGAACGTTACAGACTGCGGCCAGCCAATAATTTGCGCTTTACCAGCCCATACCTAGCGGATATACAGACGGCCTGAACTGGGGCTAGCCAGAGAAAACGTTAAACTTTTTGTGAGGTCCATGCCAAACCGTCTGGTCAGGACCAAAAATGGAAAACAGACGGTCTAGCCTGGGCAAGACCAGCGCCAGAACATTTTTCCACATAAGTCTGAGCTTAAATTTTTTCTTGAAATTCTATATATTATATATTATTCTATTTATCAATAAGGTTTAGGACAACTGTCACGGTAAGACTCCTGAGTTATGTATCTTTCATAAATCAATCTACGGGATTAAATTCGATTACCTTAACCGTGGTCTGAATCTCAACGGAAATTTTTGTTATCCACTTAAAAATTCAGTGGATATTTGCCTGAAGGTTTCCGGTAACGTTCAAACATAAAAACTTATGCCACTTTTCTAATCTTAAAATTATATACACTTATTATAAATATATTATTTATAGTAATTAAAATTAAATTTCAAGTGAAAAACAAAAAATTGTAAAACTGAAATTATCTAATAATAACAAAGATATAATTCAAAAGTTTCAAAAAAATTTTTTTAAATGTTGGCGTTATTGATAATAAATTTCTTCACATAAATTGCCCTTTAATCTATATTTGTTGCCAAGGCAGATTCCGAAACTATAGAGGATATTTACGCAAAGTTTACTCAGGCCATAAAACGTAGCCAACGTTAAATTTCATGGCATTTTATCTGCGTATTATTTAATTATACAAACATCTGAATGTTTGTCTAAAGTATATCATACTCTTCAATTGCGCATCAAGCACACGAATAAATATAACGCTAAATAATTACAAAAAAGGTTGTACGGTTCAATGGAAATTTTAGCAAAGCAAAAAGTACGAACTTCGTCGCATGCTTTGATTTTTTATGATATAATAATTATTAGGTTTAATGCTTTTACGATGGTTCATTGTGATTAATAAAGATATTTCAGGTTCCACTTTTATACAAAAACTACCAATTTTTTTTGACGTTCCATAATGTTTACATAGTCTTTAAAGTCTTGTCTTTAATTTAAGCCAATAAAACACACCAAAATCTTCACAGGTTTTCGAAATACGACTAAAAGTGTCTAAGGTACAACTATTAAGTTAGCGTCGGCGGCTGAGCTGATAAAACTTTAAAATTATTCAGGTATTTTAAAGATGTTGAACACCGCAGACGGCTATAATTGCTGCTAAACCGACTATTATTATTATTTGTAATGACAAGGTACTTGTAACATTTAAAGCCAAATTCGTATGACAAATAACATTTAGTTTAAGTTTTTTACTCTATTTTAATTGACTGTATGTTGTGGAGGATTGCAGTTTATGCGCTCTACCTTATAATATCGAGTGACGGAGCTTAGCTCCCCAACTGGAATTTCATCTACTTCTTCTCGAGCCAAATGGGTAAGGCTACCGCTTTCCATGTATATCTTCTTCCGTCTATGATCAGCACTACCATAACATCCAATAAGAACGTCACTACTCTATTATATTGCAGAGACGTCACCATCGAGTGTTGATAATACAAAATGTTCTTATCTTGGAATGGACGAAAGTTTATTACGCCCTGTCCTTAATTTAATAGCTTTTTCAGCAGGAAAACTGTACTTTTGAAAGTCGAATATTCGGTGCGAATTCACAATGGAAAGAAGCCCTTCTCATTTAATATCTCCAAGTTTGTTTCCAGTTTGGACGAAAGAAGGAAGCATCGTAGGTGGTGGAATGTACTTTGAACGAGAAGACCTGAACCGGGCACAAAGAGGAGGTTCGGCTAGAGGTAGAATCTTATCAGGCGAATTATTTCTTTTAGAATAATAGGAAGTTCGGACACAATGAACACCAGGAATAGCATGACCATTAGGTCAACTTTTGGACGATGAAATTAGCGCTGCAAAAAGGAACAGAATATTACATTTTTTATATTCATATTATTTTTTTAAATAAGTTGCTACATCATAGACTTTTTGCAGTAAAATTGATTCGCCGAATAATTAAAGAAAATTTATAATTATATCGCGGAAGTATGGGGTCTTCTGCAGCTGGCGACTTGTTTGAGCTACAATCAGAGGCCTCCAAATCTTGCGAAATATTTCTATATGTACTTTTTGCATTCGTTATCTCAATTATAAGGCAGGACTTTTATAGGATATTATCTCTACAATTATATTTATTGTTCGTTATCTCTCCTGATATGCATTTAAGAAATACATGCGTCATCAATCTCAATAGAAGCATACTGAGCGATAACCTCGAAAATAACACGGGGCGATGGGTTGCAATTTTATAAAGTTTGCCGCGTGTCAAAATTTAGAATGCGCAGTCGACTATTTTTGCAATGAGTATTGCACACCCATTAACTGAAAACAAATCATTTCCTACGATAAAAGGATTATTCAAATAAGGTACAACAAGAAAATATGTTAAATACGACTTTGCACGAGATTATAATTTCAACCAATTTTCACGCTTAATTGCAGTTGATTTTTTCCCTATTATTGTGCACAGATTCACTTTAGAAACTTAAGAGTTCTTTCAATGTATTGTATAAAATCAATTACTGCTAACAATTCTCTGAAAAGCTACTAATTCTACACCGTTTATCACGTTTTAAACGTAAACAAGTTAATTTATTTATATAACTTTCGAAGATTATAAAAATTGTTGAGTGTACTATTTAGGCTGCGTGTTTGTCTATCCCCCATAAAAAAAAGAATAAACAGAGCTCATCTAGATTTTTAATCGATAGGAGTTACAATATTGATACATATTAAATTCTTTTTAATTTTAAAGGAAAACATCTGCCTTTTGAGGGGCCAATTATCCGATAATTATTTATAAATAATTAATTATTTTACAAATATAATAAATAGTATAGCTATAAACGTACAGCTATCAATTCTATTGGTCACACCCATGTTTATGCTCAAGACTATCCGAATCCGGCTCTCTTCGCCGAGTGTTTTTGGGTCTCGGTGGGTTACCAAAGTTCTACAAATATATCTCTCAGGTGCTGAGAAAATATCTCTCTCAAAATTAGTTGCTAATTTTCTATGCTAAAGTGGCCCCCGCCTACTCTGCCATTCAGTATTTTCCCTAGCAGGCTAGGGTGGACAGAGCCATCCCTGTGAGGTCGTCATTTTGATGCACATATTCAAAGGATTATCCTGATGTGACCTTAGTGCCTCAAACGCAAAGAGATCGCTGACTCATTTTCGAGCTTTCTTAAACTTGACTTCGACCCCCAAGATTAGTCTCCTCGAAATATCGCCTACACCTTTGTATGTTCCAGCCTCTTTTGAGGGGAAATACAGCTTAAGTTGGTTTTCGAATACTGGAACCCTGGTTAAAGTACTATAAAGGGGTTAGATTCTGACCTGAAATATCAAACCTTGCGTTACTTAAGTATTTGTATCCTCACTTATCTTACAAAGATCACGGATTCTAATTTCTATTTTTAAATTCTCCATAGTTTCCCTTACACTTAGAACTCATAACAAAGAAAGGGGTTGGATTCGGTAAAAAAAGCATACACAAGATAGTGTTTCATGCGCACAAGCCGATATATTTAAAAAATAAATTTTTTGAAAAAAAATATCTACATTCGTCGATCCAATAGGAATCGAACTACATACCTGTAAATTGCCGGCCAGGTGCTTTCCCAATAAACTATTAGAGAGATCGAAAGAATACCGACCGGCAATTAGAAGTTTTGTATTTTGATTCCAGGTGCAGCGACGAGAGTAAATATTTTTTTAGACAAAATTTGATTATATTTTGTCGGTGGTGTGAAAGGTATGTACTTTTGATTCATGGTAACTATCTTTGATGATAAAACAGATTTTTTTAATCAGGCGATATTTGGTTAATATACGCAACGCAAGCACGCAGAAAATCCGAAAACAGTCGCGGCACATGATGGAGATGGCGAGATCCCCTAGTCAGAACACGTGCCGAATCTTTATTAACTAGATAATAAAAATAACTTTATTCTAAGATATCCCAAGCGACCATTGAGTTTGTCGATAAACGTATTTTTCTACCTACTATTTGTTTAGTTTTTCTCCTTTTTCTTAGCCCTTCGAAAACGGGTGAAGATATTATCTTCGTCCGTGCTTTACATGCTATAATAAAATATTTTGGGTTTCGCAATGCTTCCTCGGAAGCTTAGACAAGAGTGATAGGTCAAAATGACAGCAGAGAACATCAATTTCTAGATTCAAAAGTAGCTGTTTGCCGACTAATCTCAGCCGTCGACGTCTTCACGCGGAGAGGTATCGCTAGGAAATCGAGTTTGCAATTTCGTATATTTTTGGAAATTTACCCCGGTTCATAGTCAAAATTACTCATTTTGGCCTTCAGAATAAATTTAGCCGATTCTGTTTATGCGTAAAAAATAATAAATGCTAAAGTACGAGGTGTGATAAAAAACTAAGGTGAATTTTCATATTTCGCAGGCTGCGTACGTTCGATCTCCGATTTTCATTTATTTTATCTTAACACACTTGTCCCGAATATATGTTCACAGCTTCAGCTATATAGCATTATTTGTTTGTTTGTGAGAGGCATACAAAATTCAATGTGTTTTACGTACTCGGCGATTTTCTACGGTTAAAAAACATGAATGAAAGAGTTTGCATCAAATTTTGTGTGAAAAATGGAATCAAGTACTACCAACACCAATGTCAGCCCGCCAAGTTCGATCAAATGTCAAGGTGTTGCTCACTGTTTTCTTCGATTATCATGGCGCAGTGCATCAAGAGTGCTTACCACAAGTTTTGACAGTTAATAAGGATTATTATTTTGAGCTTATGCGTCGTTTGCGTTAAGCAATACGAAAAAACTTCCGAAATTGTGGACAAACCAGTCATGGTTATTGCACCACGAAAATGCGCCAGCTCACAGATCATGACTTGTTCGTAATTTTTTGGCCAATAATAACACTATAATCATGTCTCATGATTATAGGATTTGAAAAACCGTTGTCACAAGTACCTCAAGGAGGTTACTTTGAAAAGAAAAACATAAATATTGATGAATAAATAAATATTTTTGATAAAAATTAAAATTCACCTTACTTTTTGATCATGCCTCGTATATGGGTTGGGTAACATTCTAGTGAGAGACATTTGATACATAGAGACGCTTCTCTCGCGTTAAGGAGACGGGGCTCAGTGCCAGCTAACGACTCCTCCTGCACAATGATTTCAGTCGTCCGGATCGTGGCGACCTTTAGTTTGTAACAGACGGAAAATACACTATCCTCTGAGCTACCAAGGCTCCTATTAATTTTAGGAATTCTATTATATATTTATTAACATTTCAGTAGTGTATAATAAAATGTTTAGGAATAAACCTTGTAACGCCACTATTTTTTTTTTTTGATAGAATTTTGTGGTCCTCTTAGTCGCATGTCACCTGCCCTTTAATAAATAATTACTTCTAAAAAATCCACTTTAAGCCGGGTGCCAGTCCTTTCTGGGGACAGATTCAAGAAAAATACTCTACACTTCCAAGAGCAAGATAACCCAAAATGTATACCAAAACACGAAATAATTCAAAACGTGTCCCTTCACAGGATACAGACGATAATCGACAAGAGAGATAAGACTGATGTGAATAAAAACGAACCATGAAACAAAAATAAAATAAAATGGAATAAAACAATCGGGCAGCATCTTTAACTCGATCTAAATGGTTAGCCCAGCCTCTAAAGAAAAGTAGGTAGTTGTATAGGGACCGGGTTGAAATGAATTGGCAAAATTCGATTTCAAAATAATAATTAAAGTTGATTAATTATAATTATTTTCCGAGGACATAGGTATACATTTATAACGATATGAACCATGGCTTCAATAAAGATTCTACCATTCTATGGTTTCTATAGTCCTTAAATTACGAAAATTACAAAGCAATAACTAATTCAAAACGAAAAATAGCCATCAGAGTGGCAACAATAATTACACAATTTTAAATAATTACAAAAATTACAAATTAGGGAGAGGCTCGAATGTAATGTAATTCTAAAGGGGGAAGTGTTAAGTTCCAGGACATATTTTTAGATAAGATTAAGTACGTTATTTTAGAATTTAAATTATCAATAGGGAACAAGGGAAATGATCTCTGCTACTACAATTTTAGAGGAATATCGGAAAACTGATAGCACATTGAAATATTTTAAGATATGTAATAAAGCTATTAATGAGTTCCTATTATCGGTAGGGGAAAGGGGCAATGACCTCTGCTAATACAATTTTACGGGATTATTGGCCAACCCATAAAAGAAAAGGATAAAGGTCCTACCTTATTAAACAAGTTAATCAGCGGGTCGTCGAGGAGCACGTGGTTCGCACCTTGAGTTCACAAATTAGACTGGAATTTTGGAATCAACGTACGCTAACGCAATCAACAGTGATTGATGGAAGAAATAATAAGTGTCCTGCGCAGAGAACTAATTTTAATTGCTACGGTCAAGAAAGCAATCCTCATGTAGGCTCGTTTTCATTGATCTGCCCAATCACCTTTTCCTCTCTTCGTTGTGCCTTCCTCTGTCTCGCTGAACCAAGTCATCAACCATGTTTCTTTCCTTATTCTCGAAAAGCGGGGAAAGCGGTACATGAAAAGTCGAGGCTAGCGAGGTGGCCAAATGCACTCCTGTACGAGAGTTGGAGAACGGAAGTCCATGCTTCGAACGGCAGATGTAATTTTGAACTCCATGACTCCCAAAACAATAGATAAGAGAGACGGCATCAACAGCCAGAAATAAAATAAAATATACAAGGTGGCGAAATTACCTAGTTTATTTTTAAATAAGCTGGTAAGGTGGAGGTGACGACAGACCCTAGTCGAGGACGCAATGTGAGATGGTGGAGACCTTCAAGATTTACCACTCAAGACCGCAAAATTCGAAATCTCTCAACGATTTTTAGCGAAAAAAAATTAAAACAAAAAAAGGAAACAGACAAAAAAATCTTAAATCTAAAAAAATAAAAATAAGGAGTGCCGAATTTACTCTTGATGCAAACCAAAATGAGAAGCACGGCAAACATAAAAAACATTTAAAAAGAAACAAAATCGAAAAGGTGAGGACCAAAATCCCATATGATTAACCAAGATAATTAAAATAAAATCAAATGAGGTATTTTCAAATTAAGCTATAAACTCGGTACTCCTGAACAAAATGATAAGAAAAACGAAATAGATAAGAATTGGAGAAATCAGACGAAAACATAGAGAAGAAACGAAACTATAGCCTAAAGAGAAAGTGGAAGGCTGAAATAAGATCTAAAGTTAAGCAGTAGTGGGATGAGTAGAAATTAAATAATTTCGGGAGCGTGGTCTTTTTTTCAACTTATTTTATTTGTTCAGTCATTGTCCAAACATAAAGAGAGAGAAACAATGTAGAGAGTCTGGGCGGACAAAAACAAAGGAATTAGGTCGCCAGTACTAAATGATTGGTCTTGGAGGGGTGGTGGAAGTACGGGAATAGGAGGGACATATGCTGGTGAAGAATCCACGTTCTCAACATCGGTAGCAAAAAACAGAGAGTGATTGCGGAAACTACGGGTAGCAATGCTCCTGATCTTCGCAGTTCCAACATCCGAACTGTGCGGTGGTGCGGAGGAATTCTAGGGTACGTATGTTAATATTTTCGGGTTTGAAAAGGCTTGAATTCAGAAGAAAGGAAATTTTTTGTGGGGTTCGAGGTCTAGTCACAAAATTTTCCTTAAGGATGGGGTGAGGATCGACGGGGACAGCAAAGGTGAGCCTAGGCGAGGTAGTGGAGCGAGAGTATGGAGACACGGAGGTGGTTTTGGTAGGAGCATCCCGTGTTGGTGCGGGGCGCGTAGTCTTCACTGTACGATGAGCACCAGAACCTCTAAAAAAATGTTCCGACTGTCCTTTGACGAATGGCACTTCGAAGAACAAGATAATACCTCCACCAGAAGTCTTCCAATGTTTCTTCTTTCGTCGGGATCTCCTGGAAAAGAGCGGTGGAGGTGACCGTTACGAATCTTCTCTGAGCATCTTGGGCTTCTAGCAGGGCCGAAAAGAAACTGGGGATCTCGTCGCGGAGCTGATCCATCAGCTCAGCATATGGCTGGAGGTATTCCCAGCCGGGACAAGCTTCTTGGGTTTTAGGATCGCCCATTGGATCGATATCTAAAGGGAAGCGTACCGAATTATCGTTAGAGGAAACAATAGGCTAGGTTCAGCGGCAGGTCGGCGAAGACGGGGCAGCTTCTGTAAGAACTCGTGGCCTTGAGAATAAGAAATAATACAAATCACAAGAGAACACGGATGGCAAAGAACACCAAAAGGCAACACTAACACCGAGATCACTCAGGAAACGAGAGGTAGCTTTCAAGTGACGGTTGCTACCAATCTAGCAAGACTGGCGATGGGATGTTCCGTCGCCCGCGACTTCGGGACCCATTAAGGGGTTCCGGTTCCTCTTCTGTAAGGCCCGGCAACCCTTTTGTGTAGGGCCGTGCGAGTTTCCTTTGGTTGATAACAATTATGTTACAGAGGGACTGGTTCCGAGAAAACGAGAAAAGTTGAGCCCTTTATGGTTCCCGACCATTGAGTTAGCCCTCTAAGGAACAAAGTATACATAAAAAAATTACAAGCACTGATCGATGCATGTTGAATGAAAGGTGGAATTAGTAATGAGTTTAAAAACATAAATAAAATAACATATATTGCGGGTAGTCTAGAATCGTGTAGGCTTTTTTGAAGAAGAAACTAACCATTAAGGGAAGAATCTACCAAAATAGTATGATTGAGATTGAATAAATAATAACTAATGGTAAATTAGTAAATTGTACGTCGGATTTTACTGAAGATATTTCAATATGAATTTACATTATGCTACACATCGACTTTTATCTTATTACTGCAATTTTTAGTTTTTACCACTAGAGCCACCAATTTACGAACGCGGCACAACTTCTTTCAATAGCAGAGAGCTTTTCGCAACATTACAAATGTGGAGTTTGAAAACAAAACAAATTTTGTTGCACGCAATGACTTTCAAATGACGATAATTTTTTTTGATGTCCGTAGAAGCGTGGTTAGAAATTAAAGCGTAAAGATGCAACCTTCAAGGTAATCACTCTGAATGTGTTGTGTGATTAATGTTTCAAAACTAAACCAAATGGCAAATTCAATCCCGTGACGTGTTTGTTTCTGATGTAATGCGATAAAGCAATGTCTTGTCTCAAAGTTTGGATCATTGGTGTTTTCAGGGATGGCCTACAGTAATTGTGTGCGTTAAGGCTCGCGTCTGGCAGAAAAAAAAGTTTCGTTCGATGTCAGAAAAAGTTTGGTTCGAGTTCGGCCAATGTCGGCAAATTACACTTTATCAGTTGGGACTAACAGTGCATCGATTTCGGCGAATGTCGCAGAACGATATTGGCGGATATCCATAGTTGATATCAGCCGACAACAGCCGCTATCAGCAAAAATTGTTTTTCAGTTTGGGGTTTTACACGGCTGCGCACATTTTCAATGCTACAAAACATCGATAACAAGCGAAAGACCGATTGGGTCAACAGAAATTTTGGGGAGGAGACCTAGAGAGCTGCGACATTTCAGCACATATTTCGTCAATTGTCAGCGATGGGCCAACTTAGACAGAAAGAATCGCCTATGGATAATATTGAGGTCAAAAGAAATTTTGCTCTATGCAAGGAAGGGAGTTAAGCCGCTTTTCACAATGTTTTAGTTATAGCGCTCACCATACTTTAAGAAATTGCAAGATTTTTATTTATTCTGTTTTTTAAAAATGTAAAGCATAAAAGAAAAAAAATACTAATTCGAAAATTATATGCAATAATTGTAGCTATATTATTTATGGTAATTTACAATAGACGTGTTTAAAAACGTAGTCCTGTATTTTTATCCTGTCAAACCATTCATAATTTTTCTATACAGCTTAGTAACTAATTTCCTGATCATTTTTCTATAGAAATAGTTAACTAAATGAGAAACTTATGTGGTTGAACTTTGAACCGTAATTCCTCGTTTAAAAATGGAAAGAGAAACTTAAAACAATAAAAATGGTTCAAAAGTTTGTAAAACTACGCATCAATTGAGCCATGATAGAGATATTTTTGGCATTTCGGAAAGAATATGTTACCAGAAAAGTTTCGAGTTTTGTAGCCTTACTTCAACTTGTGGCATTACCTAGGTAGGTTGAAATCGAGGTACAGAAATCGAAAAATTCTTGCATTTTTTAAAAATCTTTCCACTGCTATAATCACTTTAGTCGATTTTTGTAGTATTACTTTCGCCGATTGATAAAATAATAAAAAGAAAATTTGTTGATGTGTTACCGAAAAATACTGGCTGGGGCATTTACGACTGATTAAAGCCTTGAGAAACATCTTAAATTGACTGGTTATTATTATTTGTAATTACAAGATACTTGTAACATTTACAGCCGAATTCGCATGACAAAAAATATTTAATTTGAGTTTTTTATTTTGTTTTAATTGACTGTATGGTGTGGAGGATTGCAGTTTATACGCTCTAACTTATAACATCGCGTGATGGAGCGTAGCTCACCAAATGGAATTTCATGTACTTCTTCTCGAGTCAATAAAACAATATATCCTTGTTTTGCAATGCGCGAAAATTGCTTACGTCCTGCCCTTGATCTAAGAGTTATTTTATCATGAAAAGTGTACTTTCGGAATTCAAATATACGGTGCGGATTTGAATTGGAAACAAGCCGAATACATTTAACATTTTCAAGTTCGTTTCCAATGTTGACCAAAAAAGGAAGCCTCGTAGGTGGTGGAATGTACTTGAAAGAAGCAGACCTGGACCGCGCAGGACAAGGAGGCTCGGCTAGAGGAAGAATCTTTTCAGGCGAATGATTTCTTTTAGAATAATCGGAGGTTTCCCCTCTAGTAACACCAGGGATAGGATCGCCATTAGATAAACATTCAAATGGTGACCTTAGCGCTGCAAAAAGTAACAGAGTATTACATTTTTTACATTCATATTGTTTTTAAAAATAAATTGTTATATCATATGTAGACTCATTGTGGTGAAATTAAACCGCCATAAAGATTAAGTTAAAGATCAGTACGGTTCAAAATTAGTTGTTTTTCGATTCAAAATGTAACTGCATCATTTTCAATTAAAAATTTTATATTTTGCAGTTCAAAACTCAAGCATTTGGATGGAAATTAGTCTTTTTAATTGAACTTTTCTCTTCAGGACTTAAAAAATAAATAAAAATATAACTAATATTACAGCAGAATATTCCATTATTTCAGTTAAAAAATAATTTGTCCGGTTGAACATTCATTTTTTACTAAAAATTGCAATTATTCAATTTTTGGTTAAAAATCATCTTATTTAGTTGAAAATTCTTCTCTTTTATAGAAATTAATCTTCTTTGTTGAAATTTCAATTATTTTTTTGAAAGCCGTTTTTGTGTGAAAAGCTCTTTTTTTAACTGAAAATTTAACTTATTCCAATTGAACATTTCATAGTTTTAGTTCAAAGTACACATTCTTGGTTTAACGTTAATTTTGACAATTCAATGATTGCAGTTTTGTTTCACAATTTATTTTTTTAATATAATTTTTGTTCTTAAAACATTCAGCTATTCTAGTTTGAAGATTAATTTTTTTAGTTGAAAAGGGATGTTTTTCTTTCAAAATTTAACTATTCCAGTTAAAGATTCTTCATTTTAGTTAAAAATTCACCGATAAGATGGAAAATCGAATCATTGTTTTGAAAATCTGTCTTTTCTTTGTTGAACCTTAATTTTTTTAACTTGAAGCTTAATTATTCCCTTTTTGTTGAAAATTGATATTTTTATTGGGAAATTTAAGTGTTCGTGCAATAATTGATTAATTTTGTAATATTTCGTTCTGTTCTGTAGAATGAACGTCATGGATTAAAGTAAATGTTTGAGCTTTGCAGCCAATATTAATATTTTACTTTCAGTTGACGGAAAAAATGGAAAAACTTGACCTGGAAATGACCGGGAATTTAGAATCGTCCGCCGAGTCGCCATCCTCTTCAAGCTCGCGAGATTGAAATTATAATATACTTTATCGCTTATAAATATTACAATTTAAGTTAATATTTTCCAAACTCATAAAACTAATGGAGACAAATCTATCTCAATTAGACTAATTGCAAATTTTGTTTATGGTAAGTCGCTTATAAACAGTGGCGTAGTCCTGGCAGAAAAAGTGGCCTGGCGGTACTTTCGATAAACTAGGTTACATTTTATGGGGGGGGGGGGGGGCTAAGTGTATAGTTGGTAATAGGGTGGGGGCTGCAATTTGAAATGACGTTAAACCCGAATTTAAAAAAAGCTATATAGTTTTGTTAATTTGTGTCATCTCTTTGGGTATGAATTAAATAATTTTTATGAAAATTCATTTCAAGTTTATTTCAAGCTAACGTTTTTAACCTGGCAATTAAAGCTTGAAGTTTGAAGAGGGTCGAAAGTCCTAACATCCTGAATCAGAAAATACGTGATACATTTTTCAGGCACTTCTGCCCCCCCCCCCCCCTCCTTGATACTTATTCCATTGGTCTTAACATGATGAATGATACTCCGGCAGACGCCCACCCTCCCCTAAACGTACCACATATTTTTTTAATGGCCCCATAGGGTTTCTTAGCCTAGTCTAATTAATTTTTTTAAAGGGTCATAATTTCAAGACATAATTTCTTAAAAATATATCGACAAAATTTTTTTTATTTTTCGTAACAAATTTTGGTAACTACTTAAATTTTTTATATTCAGTGCGGTGCTAATATTTCATAAGAAAACATTCACTTTAGAGTTGGTGCAGCTACCATTTTTATGCGAAATTCATACCAAGTATACAACGCAGTCCACGTAAAAAATGCGTTCAATGCTGTTTTTGTTTCAAGTCATTCGACGAAAATATATTGCCACAGCACATAAGACTGTCGCATATCAGTAAATCTGATTTAATTTTCAAACTTTGTAATGCCGTGTACACGAATACACGTTCTCTACGATTACATGTACACAGGAATCATAGAACACATGCAACTAAAAAAGTAGAACGGGCCTTGATAGAAAGACGTCGTCTCATGGTGAAAGTATTGCCTTTGAGGTTTTAACTAATCTTGTTCACGATCCTACGGATATTTGCCAACTTGAGAACGCTACTGACGAAGAACTGATAGAACCTCATCTTCATCGAGATGTTGGAGACCTCACTGCTGAAAGCAATTTTGAAAATTCTGGAGATGTTGACAGTGGTGATGTTGTTCCTGGCGAGGATGATCCTAATCCTGGTGATGATGATCCTGGTAATGGTGATTCTCATTCTAGTGATGATAATCATGTTGATGATTTATACAATCTTGATGATGAGGTTCCTGATAATCCTCAAAGGAAGATAATTTCGGAGTATATTCTTTATTTATGGTCGCAAGGTAATTCTACTGAGGGTGATGTCCTTGGTATTTTACGTAATTTGCATTAAATCGTGGAACCATATGTGGACTTATACTTACGAAACGCTGACGAAATATTATTTCAAGCAGCAGGTTTTCGTCTCACAAACTACGGTGATATCCAGGGCACTATTGCAGAAATAGATTGCAGTCAGGTTCTTTATAGTACGAGGGTAGTTCAATAAGTCCTTAGAATGACCAACAGATGGCGAGCGAATCGCTCCAAATCATCTGTTTTCACTCAGCAACACTCCCGACTAGATATATTGTGCAGTCACAGTCCACATCTTCTAAGTTTACGTGTTTTTATAACCAATTGAAAGAAAAAAATTGTTCGTTAAGAAAAATGAAAAAAAAACGAGTTCAGAGCGGTAATCAAACATTTTCATTTAAAGGGTTTAACTCCATATGAGATAAAAAAT
>NC_046657.1:58128120-58136466 GCF_010883055.1 Belonocnema kinseyi
GAGCTCCAAGGAGATTATGTTGAAAAATAAAAAAAAAATTTACCCAAAAAAATTGTTTTTATACTTCATTCTAAGGACTTATTGAACTACCCTCGTATCTTCAATCAAGGCAGGTATTTTGAAGAAAAGTATGGAGTTATTCAACCTCGCAGAGAAAAATTGGAATGTAACTTCGTGCATTATGGAACTGCAAGAAGTGATTGGGATCAGCCTTTAAAATTGAAGGCAGATGTGTTAATATACATTTCTATAAGCGAAGTCTTAAAGAGATGGATGTTGGAACGGTTCATTTGGACATATTGTGGACTTGAAAAAGAAACGTTCTAGTGGCGTTTTGGCTTCTTATGCAGACGGGCTTCAATTCCGCAATTATCCGTATAGGGTTAGACGACCGAATTCTATACTTGTAAAGGTCCATCATGACGAACTAAATATGTGCGACAGTGCCAGCTCTAAATCAGGTGGTGAAAAAAATGAGGAATATTTATTCGATAATAGAAGACACGTCCCCAGCTTTTAGTTCCCAAACTAAATTCATCAACTCAACTAGCCATACGGGATTCTACTGTACGAAAGTATGGTATGCAGAGAATTTAAATATATATGTTTGATGACTTGAAGAAACTATAAAATTGAATTGACCTTCCTAATGGTAATAAATTTTACAGCACTAATTCGACATTAATAGGCGACAATCTTGCTATTCATCAATGTGGTGGCTTAAAAAAATTTGTATTGCACGCCATGCATGTAGGTATTGTATGGCTACACTCGAAAAGGATCAGGTCAATGACGAAAGAAAATGTGGCACTGAGGTAAACACTCGAAGGACACGATGTCCAAGTTACTGCCGTAGAAGGTGCTGATGGTGTTGAAAGGGAAGAATTAAGCACCTCGTTCTGGGTAAAAGAAAGGTGTGTGCTAAACGAGTTGTCCGGATTTCATACAATGACGCTTCCTGAATTCAACGATAGAATCGAGTGTTTTGATTACGGGTATTCGGAAAAATCTTTAAAGCCACCTAAAATAGAAGAAAATCATTTGACAGATAATAACAAAGGCTTTAATCAGACTGCTTGAAAAATATGGCAGTTGTTTGTAATTTTTCCACTAATCATCATTCGCGTCATACCAGAAGATTGCGGTATTTCTGAATATTTGGAAGGCTTTAAAGGAGATTTACAGTCAATGCGTACTTCAAACATGTGTCTCTCAGGTAAGCATGAAAACATCAATTTTTTCAGGCAACAATTATGAGAGAAACCGTGGAAAGGAAAATTAATGTGGGCTCTACAAAAATTGTGTATGCACCAGTACTCGCATTCAGCATGATACATCCTTCGTCATACGAAGCGGAAATTAATGAGGACTTTGTTAATATTCGTTTAGAAGATGTATTTTCGCATGAAGTTTTTCATTCACATCAATTCGGAACCAAAAAGATGATAATTGCAAAACAAAGAATACTAATAAAGTTTTAAAAGTCTTTTTATATTTTATTATTATCAGTTTGTTTAATAACGAAACGATGAGTAAAAAAATTCTATTCGTCTGGAATTTTAAATTTATGTTGTTTAAATCAAAGAGACAAAGACTCACGACTCAATATGGAAATATAGAAACTGTAATTATGAATTGAAACAGAGGATTCTAGAAGTTATATTTGTTAGTCTGTAATGTTATAGGTGAATTTTCAATACTAATTTTTATAGTACTAACTATCAACAGAGAAATGTTGAAAAGAATGGTAATTTTCAGTTGGTTTAGGAAATTTCCCAGAACAATTAAAATTCAGAGTTGGGAAATGGAATTTCAAAATTAAGTATGATTCCCAGACTAAGAAAATTAAAACTTTACACAGAACGAACCGGGAGTTGACCGGATATTTGAAATCATCCATCGGGTAAACACTCTAGTTATCTCTACTGAAATATAGAACTTTTAATTTGTTATTCATTGTCGCACTTAAGCGCTGAACCTGGAAAATCTGAATCGGTAAACGTCTGATTTAAACTTTATAAACTATTTTCAACTTAAAAATAACTTCAGAATAATATATTCGTAATCAAACGCTTTTATTATATCTCAAATATTGATTCAAGTCTAAAATATTCAACTTTTAACCCATTCGATTTGCAATTTTTCAACTGAGAACAAAAAGAATTATTGAATATTTAGCAATAATGTTCATTAAAGACTAATAAATTAAAACCAAATGAACACTTATTATTTGTCTAAAGAATTTAGTCATTTTAAGAAATATTTATTAACAAAATTCAAAATTATTCAAAACAACAAATTAGGAGACTTTCAAGTATTTTGAAAGGCTTTAAAAGAATAAAAATATCTTATAAGATTCCTAAAAAATTTTTAAATATTTGAAAAGATTATTTTAACATTCAAAATAGAATCTGGAAGATTTTTGGAATTTTGTTTAATTTGCAGAATTTTCTGAAAATTGTAGCAAATATCTTTTAAAATCTTTTTAAATCTTCTCTTTGAATTATTTATCAAAATTATTTAGCATTTTGCTATTAATCTTTAGAAAATGTTTTTATTCTTCTGAAGCCTTTCAAAATTCTCGAATTAATTTAAATAAAATTTGAATAATTATTAATAAATTAATTTTCAATCTTTTTAAAACTTCTAAATCTCTGAAAATTACTCAAATTTTGTGAAAAAAATATAATTGTTTATTTGTTATTTATACATCAACATTTTTAGAAAATTTATTTAAATATTCAGGATTTTCTGAAAATTTTAGGAAAAAAACAATTCTTTTCAAAAGATATTTAGAAGTTTTGAAAAATTTTTTTAAATAATTTTAAGTTTGAAAATTTTTTAATCAATTTTTCTACTTCTCTTTATTTTAAATTGAATTTGGAAGCCTTTCAAGGATGTGTAAACTATTTAAAATAACAATACATTTAACTTTTAATTTAAGAAGTATCCAATTTAAAAAAACTTATTGCATAATTTGTAGTTTATTTCATATTACAGAAAATTAAAAAATGTTTAGCTTTAGAGTTTTAAATTTACAATTTTATTCACAGTAAAAAATGTTAGCTTTGTTTAAAACGACCAACCTTCACTTTAGACTCTAAACTAAGCTCTTAACAGCAGAAATAATATGTAAAATACATTTTTAATCAGAAGGTTCATACGTTTTTACTGTTGTAAAGAACTAAAAGGTCACTTTTTTGCGTTTGAACATGTCCTAGTCGTAAATCAAATGAAATAAAATGGTCGCGCTTTTTCCTTATTTTCTCGCAAATACCGCTGAAATTTACAATAAAACATTTTATATAAACAATTTTTTTTCGAAATTACATGTTCTTAAGGGCTTGCAAAGCTTGAAAAAATTAGATTTTCACTACCGCGAAATGAAACGCTTTGAGTAACGCTAATACTGGCGGTAGTAAAAATAAACATGTTTGATCAGTCTATAAAAAATGGCTGTCAACTCTTGGCTCCGGTGTCATAACGACATAACCTAAAAACTGTATCTAACCGCACGCACGTGACAACTACACAAGTTGATCATTCATTAAGGTCGATCAAAATTCTCTTGAATTCGGTGTTATTTTTGTTGTATATCAGAATGATATTGATTTCGGTATCATTTTGAACAATTTTTTTACTCTGTTCAAGAATTTGGGGCATCTGGTAACCTTGAAATTTCCTAATTAATTGGAAAAATTGATCAGAACCAATTTTCATTTATCCGAAACACAACATGCTTATATAATCCGCGACACATGCATCTTTGAAACCCTCTGATATCCGACACGCAGTCCGATTGACAGGGCTACTGTTCAAGCATATGAGTAGCTCGATGTAAGCGCCATGGTTAGAAATATTGCTAATTTATTGCTCATTTATGCAATACTTTGATTTTGATTTAGGAAGTACAGCAAATATTTCAGTTTCTTCGAGTCTCGGAAAAGTCAAACTCGCAAATGCAAATCCTTCAAACGAAAAATCGAGACACGCTTTCTAGCTTTTCAGACGTAACCGATGAGCAGAGGAGCCGAATCTTTTTATCAAATCTTCCGGAAGAGTGCTTCGAACATCTTTTTCGATAGTTTCTTTTAACAAGAACTGACCGATTATTTAGCAACAAAAACTATTTTCGAACGGCTGTTGATACTGTTGATTTTTTCGATACGGCCATCTTGGGACTTAGGAGGACGCGCATGGAATTGTGGGTAATTATAGTTGGATCTGCCATCAGCAGAGGGCACGGGAATGATGACTCCATGCAAATTCAAGAAAACAAATATGGCGTAAAAAGGATAGAAGAGCCTCTGCCAACGACTGGATGAAGTAATAAATAATACATCCTAATATTATTTATATCACAGTATTAACTAGAGTGAGAAAAATAACAAACGTCTTAATTTAATTAAAAACAACTTTTATTACTCAAAATTTCTTTAAAAAATATTGTTGGTTGCCAGCCTCAAGGTGGTGTTACATAGAATTCAAATTTTTCTGATATTATGCATCGAATGAGACATTTTTTTCACGAAATTCCTCGACGTCCCGAAACCGAGTTTTTTAGAGTAAGTCTAAAATTACAATTACAACGTACTAAACAGTTTGCTCTAGTCTTTCCAATTTTGCAAATATACTTCTCCGACGTTAATGTATTTCATTTCTTTCTTGAAATTGTGTTGGCTAATTATTCCTTTGCCATTTCAGCTGCGCAAAAGAAGATTCTTCTCTCCGAAACAAATCTTCTATGATAGTCCGCATCCTAAAGGAGATTAAACTTTGTTTATAATTTAAATTTCTGGACGTTTATTAGGGCGTAGTTAAAACGATTAAATTAGTCGAATCGTTTGAGCTGAACGAAAAATACTTTTGGTTGGGCATTCGAAAAAAGTGGAAATTTTTTTTCAAATCAGTTAATATCTTCTGTTCCCTTTTTTGAATTGAAAATTAAAATTTTTGAAAATTCCAAAAAGTTTCCCCATTGCTTCAAAAATTACGGAAATTTTTTTGGGGTACAGTTTTTGCTAGTGAATAATAATAAAAATTATAAATTTAAAAGTTAAATATGTCGAACTTCAGATTTCTGTAGCTTTAATTGAAGAAACATACTGTGATTTAGTTTTGTTGAAACAAATTTTTTCAGTAATGTGTTGAGAGTGGGAAAATGGTCAATTTAACGTTTTTATTAGCGATTTTGAGAACTTGCTTAGACCAAACTTTTAGACGCAAAAAATTATGGTGATATTACGCAAAAACAATATTTTCGTAGCAACAACCTGTTGGAATCATTTTATACACATACCCCATACCCTATGGGGGGAGGGTGTTAATGTATGGGGAAATATATCAATGGTATCCATTTTTTCAGCGAATAGCTAGTAAAAAGTTCAGGAAAGAATTTTTTAGATTTATTATAGGGCATATTTGTTATTGCATACATGGGCATAACAAATCTGCCCCCCCCCCCAATAAAACTAAAAAATTCTTACCTGAACTCTTCATTAGCTATTTGTTGAGAAACCGGGATGCTATTGACAAACTTCCCAAGGAATTTAAACGCTAGGCGTTTAACTTGATTTCGTCCTCTAAGAACATATAAATGTGTTAAAGTCAATTGTAAAGAAATTACCTCACCTGTTCAGACTACTAAAATTCTGGAAAGCATTTTTGACATATGTGATTTCCTTCAATTCTCAGCACAACAACAAATGTATCACGGCCAAATTATAAGTATTTTCTCCATCAATGTTGTTCAAAAGTAGTTTGTAGAATTTGCTAAAATTTTGAAAGTAGAAAATTTAGTGTCAGTAGTTTATTAAACAACTTTTTCAAAAAATTTGTAAAGTTTAAAAAAGTGAGGCTAGAAAGCTACAGAATCTGTAGACTGTTTTTTAAAAAACGTTAGTTTGCATTGACAGTACAAGCATCCTGACGGGTTTCACATTCACTAAACCTTTAAACTTAATACACTTCAAATCCCTAGAATAGACCCTAGATTTTCCTGGCTCATTGCCTGCTGTCCATAACCGGAACTTCCTATTCTAGCTTCATCCCCGTGGCAGAGAGTTTTCAGTTTCCAGGACATTGATTCCGACCATGACAGGCACATCGGTCCTCTGCCATCGTGCGCGTAATGGTCTTTAAGAGCGTTTGCACGCGCGATTGCAAAGGGCGACGCGACACATTGTACCTGCACTTTGGTCTGTTGCTCATTCATACCGACCAAATGATGCTTTATCGCCGGCACACCGTCTGCCGCCCATCGGTGCGATAATGTGCGTGACACGTTTGTTATTTGGGAATACTTTAAAACACCCTAAAAGGTTTACAATCCCTTTCGATTATTGAAATCGGTTCAAATTCTCCGAAATCTATTTAAAATCTTTAAATTCTAATAAAATCCTTAAAGTTTCTTCCTTATTGCTTCAAAGATGAATTCTCAACCATCAAGATTAGTTTATCACCAAATAAATACTTTCCACAAAATACATGGATTTTTTACAACTTAGTTCAACTTTTAACTCATAAATGAAAGAATTTCAACAAAAAAAATACGTATTTTCAACTCAATAGTTCAATTTTATACGAAATTGTCGAATTTTAAACCAGAAAATACTAATTTAAAAAAAATAGTCTTCTCAACCAAAACAGACTAACTTCGTGTAAGAAAGCAATTGCATTTTTACCAAAAAGGGTGCATTTTCAACTAAGATAATTCATTTTCTACCAAAAAGACGAATCCTTAAGCGCAAAAGGTGAATTTGAAATAAAATTTGAGAATTTTCTACCAAAAATGAAACGATTACGTTTTCAGGAAAGAAAATGATTCCTTAACCAAAAGACAAAGAATATTTAGCAAAATAGTTTTATTTTTAAGCTGAATTCAAGTAAAATTTAATTCCAATTTATTTTCTTCGTAAAGTTCTCTAGAAATTTTTGTGAATTTCCCGAAATCCCTCGTATTGACGGCTCTGAATTAAGGGCATTGGGAATCAGGCCCAACCTTAAAATTAAATTTCCTCATTTTTCCCGATAAATCCTAGATTAAAATCCTTTTTGATCCTATTCCTGTTCTGAATCAAATCATTATTCGTAGTCAACTTTTTGTATAATTTTAATCTTTTTTGTGTTAAACGTTTTTTACATTCAACCCGATTGTAAAAAACTTGTTAAACAAATACCATTGAAAGTAGCCGATTTTTCACTCCAAGTAAAAATTTCATTCAAAAGAGGAATAGATCCTTATTGTCAGAAAAAGAAGCAATTCTAGTATTCATGGGTTTAAATGAGGCTACTAAATTTTGACGTTGAGTCCTCTTTATGAAAGAATGTAATTCTAGTATTTTTGGTGTAAACCGAGGTCATTTCATTTTTAGGTTGGGTTCTGCTTCCAACGTCCTTAATTGTATCGACTTTTTATTAAGATTCAGCTCATAATATGGAAGGAGAGAAATATAATATAGTAAATGTAAGTAGAAATTTGTGTATAATATCAAATATTATTCTGAAAAGAAATTCTGAAATAAAAACTTACTGACTACATTTTTAGAAGAATTGTACTACATAAGATGGGCCCAACAACATTATAAAGAAATAAGAATGGCGACGTTCGCCTAAAGACAAAAAACCTAATATCCAAAATAACTCTGGTTAAATAAACAATCTTAAGTATTTTAATCTGAAATATTTTTTCTGAAGTTCACCTTCAATTCCCTTCCAAAATTAATTACAATTAAATATAAGACTATTTTCCTCAATTTTATGAATTATGTTTAACAATACTCATTTATTTTCTTGAGATAACTTCAATACATCCTAAGCATCATTTGTGTCTAGAATTTCGTTGAATATGAATTTTGTACTTTAATTCAGTACATGGCATGTATAATTGTTCTTTGAATTTGTTCGTATAAAAGCACTTCTTCTAAATTAAATTTCTTACTGCCGTGTGACTTTTCCTATGGGCGAAAAATTTCTGTTTGCCTAGGGCGGCAAATATCCAGATCCGTCACTGAAACTGTTTTCATTTCAGAATATGTCTAATGATTTTAAAAATAACAATTAGGTAATCCAAAAGTTATTTTAAACCTGGAATCCTAATTTATAGCTCTATTTCGCTGATACGTTGCCGTTCTTCCACTGCTGCTAAGGATATAACAGACGACACCTGTTATCCCACCTTAGGATAAACTTTCGCCAAATAGCATGTAATCTTTAACAGTCGAAAATTTTACATGAATCAATATTTACCAGGTGTATACATATGAAACCGGTATTGCCATCTAGCGGCCAGTAGGCACACTTGTAGGCACTGTCGGAACTTACCATTTCTGCTAATTGGCGTATTGT
>NC_046657.1:58136566-58150398 GCF_010883055.1 Belonocnema kinseyi
CAGCGAACAGCGCTTCACTTCTTACGAAAATGTTGGAAAATGGCGCGATGACTGGTTTGCTTCAAAAAACGAAGACTTTTTTTGGAAAGGTATCCATAAATTACCTGAGAGGTGGACAAAATGTGTGCAAATAGCGCTCGTTTTAAAGGAAGGTCATAATCATGTGTGATTGTCTAAATCATATATATCGTCCTCTTCTCACAACGGCGGAGCGCGCATGATTTTATCATAACTGATACAATTCCTGTTTCGATTGAAGAAAGGATGCAAAGGAAGTTCACTCTTATTGGAGGTAATGGCAATTATATAAATCCCCCGCTCCTCGCAATTTCCGAACATGCAGCGCTTAGTATTTGCATTAAGTGCAACAATCACAGTTTCAGGGCAGCAACACTTTTAAAATAAGATCATTATCAAGTTCGTTTGTGACAATCATATATACGGCTCACTTCTCGCGACGGCCGCACTTGATTTTGACCTTATTTTATCCCCGTTGGTGCCCTGAAACAGTGAGTGGTGCAATTAATTAGAAATATTGAGCGCTTTGCATTCGTACATTATGACAAGTAGGCGATATATGATTTAAACAATTGAACTTGATACTGACCTTATATAAACTTTTCTGTCCTAAACACCGAAGTATACCGCTATTTTCAAATATTGAACGCTTTGCGTTTTAACGTTGCGAGGAGCGGGAAATTAATATAATTGGCATTACCGTGCTAGATACTGACCTTATTTTATCATCGTTGCTCAAAAAAATATGTATATCATATGTATTCTGTGCGGGGTCCTTCAAATGATCATGTGAACAATTTTGGAAATTTAAGAAAGCTTCTACAATTAAAATATGATGCACGTTTGTTTCTCTATGCTGACATAGTATTTTCTGGCTTTCTACATGCTACTAATAAGGAGCCACCAACTCAACTTTATAAGGTGAAATTTTGTAATATTAATATTGTCCTAGGGCTTATTTGAATAGCAGGTTCTATAATCTTCTATATAATTTATAATCTTCAGCGAATTCGGGAATGATGCAGAGCGAGATACTTCCTTGAAAGTAACCAGCTTCATTTATGACTCTGGCATTCAGGTCTGTATCAAGGAAGCCTACATTGTCAGCATAATTGAGCTGATTATAATTCAAGGCAATGCAACTCTTCATGGTACTGGTATGTCTAACATTTTTACAACAAACAGCCTCAATAACGCTTAGTTCATGCCTAATTTCATCGCAGCTCGCACAGCTGCTCATCTATCAACCAGGACTTGTCTTCTATTCATGTACAATGAGCTGAATGTGCTCTGTGATTAATTTTTAAAAACAAACAAAATGGAAAATTTAATCCCATGACGTGTTTGTTGGTGATGTGACGCGATGCGGCAATTGCGCTTGTTTTAAAGTTTGGATTTTTGCTGTTGTCAGGGATGGCCTACCATGACTGTATGCGTTAAGACACGTTTGTCTCGATGTCGGAAAAAATTCGGCTCGAGTTCGGCCAATCTCCGCAAGTTACACTTTATCAGTTCAGGCTAACATAAGATATGAACATAAGACGATGTCAGACAATGATGTTGGCGGTATCAGTAGGTCATATCAGCCGACAGCGGCCACCATCGGCCAAATTTTTTTTCGATCGAGGGTTTGACTACACTGCGTCAATTATCAATTCTATAAATCTCCAAGAACAAGAGAACGACCGATCGGGACAACGAAAATGTTGTGGAAGTTGTTTAGGCCATAAGAGCCATTAAGTTTGTGAAGGAGACCTAGAGAGCCAGGGCATTTCATCACATATTTTGTCGATTTTCAGCAATGGGCCAACCTAGATAGCAAGGGTCACCCATGGAAAATATATTTTTTTTCTTTGTGTCTAGACCTCATGGATATTTGTGACTGCGCATCGTAGAAAGAAATAAACAAAACTTGGATTAAACATATGAAATATAGAACTAAATTTTGAATAAAAAAATAAAAAAGTTGTAAAGCTAAAATTATGTGATAATATAAAAATTCAATTTACCTGGTTCTGTTTCGCAAGCAGATTTCAAAACTACAAAGGATAATTACACAAGGTCGGCTTATACAATAAAACTGTGCTGTCGATAAAATTCATGGCATTTTTTTTATTGACACAAAAATCTAAGTAGCTCAAGGCAAAACAATGATAATATTAATAATAAACGTGCTTAAAAACGTAATCGTTTATTTTTTATCTTGGTAAACCATTCAGAATTTTGCAAGGCAGAGAAGAAACTAATGTTATGAACATGTTTCTCATCTACCATAGGGTGTTTTTCCTAATAGGAAAATTATTATGGATGAATCATAAGTATAATATATTGTAACATTATGGATGCTATAAATATAGTATGTAAGTGGTGAGTGCTCTAAGTTCACCCTAAGGTTATCTAAGAGAGGAAGAATCTCCCCGGACTATTCTAAACAAATTAATGTATAAAATATATTTGTAAAAGAGAAGGGTTGTAAGGCGTAAAGGCATAAAATGTTATGTAAAATTTTAATTTATTCAAAATGTCCCTATTCTCATCTCATGACACAATCTCTATTTTCCCTGGCTTAATTTCTTTAATTTCTTTGGTTGAGGCTAATTATCCTCCAAAACTTAATTAATATAACAAAGTCATTAGGTATCCAACCTCTTATCGAAGTCATCTTTCAAAATGGTGAATGACCTTATGAAACCTGCCCTACAAACCGAGTAAGGATTTACGACTACGGTAACTAGCTTTAATGATAATCGCTCTCAAATATTGTAAAATAAAAAGGGGTCCTAAGCCCAAGAATCAATAATTAGTCTTTATGATAATGAGGTGTCACCATAAAAGGGTGATGCACCTGACGTGCAAAACTAGCCTGAGTCGAGGCGCCCTCTGACTTCAGTTGTTCCTATCTTCTAGTTGAGAGGGACAAAGAGAGCGTTCTCCCTAGAGCGAGAGAGATATTATCTCAAGGCGATACTTTGGGTCGAAATACAAGATGAGCCTTTTCCGAAGACTCTCAAAATATTTGGAAACTATTTTCGTTTACCTGGCACTCAGACTTAGCCGTTTTCCGAACAGGTTGCGAGCGAATTTAAGCTCGTCCACTCCTAAACAGCTATAGTGAATGACAGGGTCAATAAATTTTCTCTGTCCAACTGCTTGGCCCCGGGTACGATCCCCCTGTGACATCTGTAGCTACAGTACAAATTCTTTAGGCTTTAGAAAATAACTTATCATCATTACCTGTAGCAATTTGCTTTTAACATTTTTAAATTGAAATTATATCGGGAAATCTCTGTCTCAAAAAAATAACTTTGAAATATAATCGCGCACGACGCCTTGAAATAAGAAAGTCAAATTCAAGGTTCAACTTCACAGCAAAATACTGGGTGAGAAAATAGCCACTTTGCTGACAGGATGCGAGCGAATTTACGCTCGTGCTGTCCTCAAGCACGCTACTTCTCTAGAAAAATAATTGAGATGGGATTTCTCCCAAGTCTATTAGAAATCAACTTAGAAGAGAGAGACCCTCTTCTAATGGTATTTTCTGCGAGTTGCCCCGCAGAATTCAACTGCCGCTTTTAGCTTGTGCGGCGCTTTTTATAGGGCTTTTTATAGGATACATGAGAGTATGTATAGTGGGAGGCCTCGGAGTTTACGCTCTTCTGAAGCTCCTAAGATGTTGCATTTTTCTCTATATTTTCCTAGGAGTTTAGCGTTTTGCCTGCTTTCAAGCTCTATGTCGTAACCCGCTAGTTACAATATATATATAGTATATATACGCTACTGTCGGGAAGTGTTACTATGAACAGCAAAAGTATTATTAAAAATGACTGCTGACCTTAAAACGTAATTACTCGTTCAAAAATGGAACGAGAAACTTAAAAAAAATGTGGAAAAGCTTATGAAATTGCGCGTCAATTACGCATCAACAGAGATATTTTGAGCCTTTCAGAAAGAATATACGACCTGAGAAATAAAAAAAATTAAAGAATTTCTCGAGTTTTGTAACCTTGCTTCCACTTGTGGCATGTCCTAGAAAAGTTGCAGCCAAAATCTCAAATTCAAAACACTCACATAGGCTTCAGAGTCTTGTCTTAATTTTATTCCAATAAAACACAAAAAAAATTTTCATGGGTTTCCGCGATATGTCTGTAATTCGGTGCAGACATGCTTGCATATTTTTAGTCGTGTCTAGAGAACTTATTAGGATTTTTTAAGTTTTATGGGCTTAAATTAAAGGACAGACTTTAAAGACTAAATGGTGTGAATTTGATAATTTTGCTACAACATTCCTAGGTAATAGCATACCGGCAATTGAATTCGAGGTACAAAATTCAAGAAATTCTTTCATTTTTTTTTAAATTTCTCACGTGCTACAATCTCTTTAGTAGATATTTTTAGTAGTATTTCCCCTGATCGATAAACAATAAAAAGAACATTTTTTACTTGGTACGGAAAAAGATTGGCTGGGGCATTTACGACAGATGAAAGCCTTGAGAAACATCATAAATTGACTTTTTATTATTTGTAATTACAAGACATTTGTAACATTTAAAGCCCAATTCGTATGACGAACAAGATTTAATTTAAGTTTTTTATTTTGTTTTAATTGACTGTATGCTGTGGAGGATTGCAGTTTATACGCTCTAACTTATAACATCGCGTGATGGAGCGTAGCTCACCAACTGGAATTTCTTCTACTTCTTCTCGATTCAACTGGGTAATAATACCGCTTTCCATGTTTATTTTCTGCCTTCTGTTACCGGTACCACCATAAAATCCAAGAAGAACGTCACTACTCTCTAATATTGCAAATACGTCACCATCGAGAGATGATAATACAATATGTTCTTGTTTTTGAATGCGCGAAAATTGGTTACGTCCTGTCCTTAATTTAAGAGATTTTTTATCAGGAAAAGTGTACCTTCGATATTCGAAAACTCGGTGCAGATTTTTATAGGACCGAAGACGAACACATTTAATATCTTCAAGTTCGTTTTCAAATTTGACTAAAGAAGGAAGCCTCCTAGGTGGTGCAATGTATTTCGAAAAAGGAGACCTGGACCGCGCATGGCGAGGCGCCTCGGCTAGAGGAAGAATCTTATCAGGCGAATGATTTCTTTCAGAATAATAGGAAGTTTCATCTCTAGAAACACCAGGGATAGGATCACCATTAGGTAGACATTCAAATGGCGAACTTAGCGCTGCAAAAAGGAACAGAGTATTACATTTTTTACATTCTTATTGTTTTTAAAAATAAATTGTAATATCATATGTAGACTCATTTTGGTAAAATAAGGCCGTCATAAGGATTAAATTAAACATCGCCGCCATCAAATTTCGTAAGGAATGCGGATTCCCGAAAATTTATGCAATTTCCGGGATCAATCCGAAGTAATTTTGTTTGTTTATTATATTTACCAAAAGAGTTCAGGATAATTTCCAAAGATACGATCTGTTTATAGAAGATCCTCATTATTTCCATATAGCGGAAAAACTGATTAGTGCCCTAATAAGGAGTCAGGTTAACAGTTCTGAGAAATTAATTAATTAGAATAATTGTCAGGGATATTATCTTCACAATCATCTCCATCGTTCGTTATCTTTTCCGATACACATGTACGTTTATTATCATAATACAAATTAGATGATACGTACAATAAGTCAAAAGTCATCATTGAGTTCTCTTTCAATTGTATTATTAATGCTTTGTAAAGAAATACAAGTACTATCAATCGCAATAAAAGCATTGTGTGAAAGAGTCTAATTACTAACATGAAGCCATGGATTGTAATAATATACGATTGTTTGCCACGTTATCAATATTTAGAATGTATTGTCGACCATTTTTATCATCAGAAAATTGAGATTTTTTATCTTTTAAATTGGAAAAATACTAATTTAATGTGGTCATCTTTATTTTGAAGAATTTAGACGTAGATTATATCGTCTTCAAAAGAGGTCATAATTTTTTCAGATGGGCCCTGATCAAACAAGACCAATAAGTCTGGAGGGGACACACCATCGAGCGATGCAGTACGATTAAGATAATATATTGCAAACCCGTCACCTAAAAACGAATCATTTTCTACGACTAAAGGATTATTTTAATAAGATATAACAATAAAATTTATTAAATACGACTTTTCACCAATTTCAAGTTCCACTAAATTTGACTCAACAGTTAGGAAATAACTGACATGATATACATTATCCATAATTCGATGAATTCCGTGAACTCCGCGAATTCCACGACTTCTGTGAATTCTATAAATTTTGTAAATTCCATTAATTCCGCGAATTCTATTAATTCCATCAATTCCATGAATTGTGTGTAATTTGTACATACAATTCATTTCGTGCTATCAGTGACTTCCATGAATTGCATAAAATCAGTGAATTCCGAGAATTTCATCAATTCTGTGAATTCCAATAAATTCTGTAAATTCCATGACTTCCTTCAATTTAATGATTTCCGGGAATGATATTAAGCCTAGCACATAAAATCGCTGATCTTCCTATGTACACCGAAATTGATGTTCAACTGAGTTGCAACCAATTTCAGCCACACAGATTTATTCTGAGAATCTAGGGGAAAAGCATCATTTAGAGACTGTTTTTCTCATTCAGAGCAACGTGAAGTGTCGTCTGCAAACTGTCAGTCACCAGTTAAGATGATTTTGTCGGGCGTTATTTGGGTGAAATAGATGTTGATAAGCAGGTAAGTTATAATAATGATTACCTAACTTTTAATTTCCTCCCATTTAACAGTGACTATTAGTGACTATTAGTGACTATTAGTGTACCTACGTTAAGAGGATTAAATTTGAGAATGAAAATTCTCCCAAATGCTTATTGGGAGACCAATGAAATTTGAGCTGCAACAACTTTAACATCAGCGTTTTTCTGTGAGGAAGTCAGTCAATAACAGAAAAAAATATCTGCACGCTGTCGTTTTTCCCTAAATTTTATTTGTTTATTTTCAATAATATTTTTTACGATTCAAACTGAAAGTATTGATCCAAGCGTAAGGTGGTTCTCAGCAAATTTGTAGATATGATTCAGGGGGAAATTTTCGCTATAAAAAATGTTATTTTAGTTTGTGTCCTTTTTTCAAAAAGTTAATTTTTTTTATTTTCAAGATATTTTTTATATGATTGTTTTTTTCTCTTATCTTTCTTCCAAAAATGTAATCATTGTATGTATTTTTTGGTGTACACATTTTTTAGTATTTTTTTTAGCTTATGTCGTTTGACCAAAAATCTAATTTTTCTCTTTTTTCAGATGTTTTTTAGCAAAGAAACAAAAATTAAATGTGTTCTATAAAAAGTAATTTATAACAAATTTGTAGATCTTTTTAGGGGGCCAAATTTTTGTGCGGTTATCTTTTCGAATCTTGTAGAGTTTGGCCGAAAAATTTAATTTTGGATTTTTCATTATTTGTTGTGCAATTAAAATTTCAATTGTCGATTTTCCAGAAAAATTGGAAAATTGGTTACGATAATTTTTCAACATGTTTAAAAATCAACGATTTTTCTTCTTTAAGTTTTTTGCATACCGTGCGTTGATTGGCTTAAAATGTTCATTTTCGTTTATTTTTCGTAATTGAGTAAATGCTCTAAATCTGATAACTTTTTAAATAAAAAAATCATTAGAATACATTATTTTTCTGTTTGGCTATTACTAATTACTGTGCAAAGATTTTTTAAAGCTTAAAAAATGTCAACTCAAAAATTTTCAAAATGCGCTCAATTTTTCAATTTTCATCCAAAATTGCTGGCTAAGGAACTCGTACTTTATTTTAAGGCAGTACAAATGTGTATCAATGTTCAAACCAATATGTTTGTTCTTTTGCAAGATATCGTGCTAACAAACTAAAAATATACAGCCAGACACAATCTTGCCATGATGACATGGTCCACATCCCTGAAAAATACAATTCAAAATGGTCGAGCCCATAACGACTTCCTAATTCCAAAATATTTCCAATCGCGATAAAATATATATTTCGTAGAAACCAATAGAACTTCGACAGGACTTTCCCTCATCGTTGTGGCCGGCGCTGCTTTCCGTCCAAAGCCTTTACAAAAAGAAATCATAGGTTTAACTAATGAGGTATATACATGGAGACTCTGATATCGTAAAAAGCGAACGTTTTGTGAATTCGCCAACTGTCGGTTTTTTTACTCCGAGAGAGAAATGTCCCTAGGCGTTCTAAAAGCTGATTGGCTGATTGATTCAGATCGTGCGGATTAACCAGGGCCTTCCTTATTATTTTGGTTATCGCAAACTTTCTGAAATCTTTGTTGGGGAGTATTTATGAAGTTAATGTTTTGCTCATTACATGTTTAGTTGTAAGCGTAGTAAATAATGCTCCCTGAGCGAAAAGTCAAACTTATTGTACTTTTAGAGCGTCTTGCCGGTTATTTAGAGGTTATGCCCTGGCGCACCGAAGGAACCGAAAGGAGCTTCTACAAAGTACCCTTAAAGACTCCACTGAGCCCCCCTTCGGTTCCTTCTTAAAAATTTTTATAAAAAAAACTCACAGAGTAATCGCAACACTTTTTCTTGCAGCGCTAAAAACTGTTAACATAAAATACCTGTCATTTACATCAACCGAAACGGGTTCAAGTGCATCTTCTTTTATTAGCAGTTAATCAGCGCTCCGTCGGTAACTTTTGGTATTTTGTCTGGATGATAGAGCCACGCAATGGAAACCACAGAAAACAACGCTGCAATGCAAGTGACAGAGAATTTTATTTTTAAACTTCGCGCGCAACATACTACTTGAGCTATTATGGATACGCTTGAAGTCACCTTCAGCAGAAGTTAATGGCACTTTTTTAAAATTTTTAACGCTGATAAAAAAGGTATTGCGATTACTCTGTAAGTTTCTAATGAAAATTTTAACGTAGAATCCGAACTTCAAAAATTTAAACGTTGATATTGCTGTTTTTTTTTCAGAAGAAACCGAAGCGGGACTCAGTGGGGTTTTAAGGGTACATTACAGAGGCTCCTGTGGGTTCCTTCGGTACGACAGGGTTCAAAAAAAAATCAAACTTGTAAGACCTGCAGTGACAACTGGTGCCACTGTGATCGTATCGGCAACTATTTGCGGTATTTAAATTCAAAATTTTCTCAATCATTTTTGTTGCCAATTTCTAGCCTAACTCACAAGATTTTTAATATTTCTATACACAGTTACCTTTTAACTTTCAAACAGTTTATTTCAGTATTACAATATCAATACCAAGATTTATATTGTATTTTTTTACAATTATAATAATAAGTATAAGAAAATTTTGAAATTTCGCGGCATTCGAACCACTTCGTGTGGAAAACGTTTTGGATCTTCACGCCTACGCACTTGCGTAGCCGATTTACATCGGTTATGTTTAAAATCTGATTAAATGATCTGTTTAAAATTAAGTAGGTTAAAGATCTTAACGTTAAACATTGAAATTTTCCATTTTGAAAGCCTCAGTAGTTGAAAAGTTGTAAACGTTCAATTTAAACTTTATAAACTATTCTCAATTTTTTAAATAATGTCGAATTAATGCATTAATAATTAAATGCTCTTATTCAATCATAAATCCTATTCCAAAATATTTGATATCTAAAATATTCCATTTTAAATCATTTAATTTAAAATGTACTAATTAAGGAAAATACAGTTTTTTAATATTTATAAATATTTTCGTTGTCGATTGAAATGAATTATTATAAATAAAATATTAAAAACTAAATATTTTTAATCTGAATAATGTGAAATAGGAAGTCTTAAATCGTTAATATTTTAGAGTATTAAATTTAAACCTTGAAAATAATCGAGTAAGTTTGAAATATATTTAGAGGTTTTGAGAATATTCCAAAATAATTTAAAACGTAAAAAGATTTCAAAACTTTTAAAAGACAATGTAGACTTTTGAAGAGTTCGAACACAAAGTTTAGAAGCCTTTTAAGATTATTGAAAGATTTTAAATCAATAATTTGTTTAAAAAATCCATTTAAAAAGAATATTTAATAAGTTTTAAAACATTTAAAAAAAATATTTTTGTCGATTTTAAGGTAATTTTTTTAATTTTTCCGGATTTTCAAAAATCTGTATGGAAAAAATTGAGTTAAAGGATAATAAAATTATCATTAGATTCCTGAAAAATTTTTAAATGTTTTTTCTAAAGAAAGTTTTTACGAGAATATTTAAAAAGGTTTCAAAATAAATGTTAATGTATAAATTAATGTTTTTAGCTTAGAATTGCTTAAAATGATATAATTTTGGAAATGTAGGCAATTCATATTAAATCCAATTTTAGGGTGATCTCTTTTTCCACAAACAAATTTGCAACCTTCCTGGAGCAAAAAATAAAGAACTCGTCTTTCTTAACAATAAGTTGAACCGTGCGTTCAATACAATATAATCAGCGAAAAAAATGATTTCAGCAACTATGCGATGTCCAAAATATTAGCGACGGCCCTGGTTACTCTCCACGATCTGCATCCATCAGCCAATCAGCTTTTAGAACGCCTAACTATGGCGTTAGATGTTAGAGTTTCCATGTAGATTTTCCTTTAAACACTTTGCAAAATTTATACAAACTGAAGTCAAATTTTTCTGGTGGATTTATTAAAAACTTTACTCAATAATTCGTATAGATAGTTACCATAAAATGATATGAAGAAAGCAACAAAAAACAAACAGAAAATTATGAATAATTAATTATGTATTTTTGTTTTTTTTGTCATTGCTTTATTTATGATAGTGTTATTCAGGAAGAAATTGAAGGTCGTATAAGCAGTTAGTTTGCATTTTTATTTGAACCAAATTAAAATAATCTTGAAGCCGGTTCAAGCCTTTCAACGGATGATAACCAGCAGCAACAAACATGGTAGTTTGTGCGATGCTAGGGACTACGGGTTTGAGGGATGTAGGCAGGGGAAGCAACGCTCCGCGAAAGTGACCGCATGCGTCTCCGAGAATAGCGAGGTTGGTTCAAATGTTAGAAGCAAGGGAACCAATAGGCCTTTTTCTTTCATTTTGGAAATAGATAGTGCACACGCGTGGCCGCCATGGCAGTTCCCGCGAATTCAACATTTTCGGCCCATTTTAATGTGATAATTTCGTATGTAGTGTAAGTTGAATCAAGAAAAGTGTAGAGTATCTCAAAAGTCATCAATACGAAAAAAATATATTATACGGAAACTCAGTGCAAGAATGCTTTGTTATGATTTTTATAGCATTAAGCGCTGTTAGTGTGAGGCGTGCGAACAGAACAAACATGAGTCCAACTGAAGGAAAAAAGAACGATTCAGTGGCAAGGTGAGGATATGCCTTAGTAAACAAACTTGGCTTTTGCGTTTTCATCAAAGTATATTAATACGTAACGATGATAAAGGACCCCGCACTAAATGTATGGGAAAATGGCTTTCGGTGGATTTAGATGAAACTTTGTAATTTTTAAGGTTATAAGTGCCGGATGAAATATCCGTTTAAAAAATCCAAAAAATGGACAGTTTTATCGCTATGCGGCGTTAAGCGCTCAAGATCAGTGAATAAAACGAATTACAACAGATTTTGTTATAAAAGCGATGTCAGCATATAAATCACGGTTCAGATCGTGGTCTGTCATACTTCCGTCTACACCGTTTACTCACATAGCGCGCTTCTCAAAACGATCAAACGCTAAGCGCCCAAGATTTTATTTGACTAATTCCTCACTTCCTTAAAGGCAGAAATGGCACCCAAAGTAACATTTGTAACTAGTGCGCACATTTCGATAACAACAGTGTCCTCTTCGCAAGAGGGCCGAACGCTAAGCACCCATGATCAGCGAATAGAACCAATCCCAGTAGCTTTTGCGAAATATTAAACTATTTCTGGCTCAGGATTCGAGTTCGCTTCTTCACCTCTATTAGCAGCATCTAGAATCATTTGTAGCAAGGAAGTTTGAGGACACTTCACGTGTTGCTGGTGACGTGCATAACCCAGGAACCATAAAACGCTTGCAATATGTGCGAAAGTGCCAAAAGTTCTGGCCCCTGACTGACATGTGCAGTAATAACCGAGAAGCGTTTCGTTATTGTCATGCAGGTCATGCAGGCGATTCCAAGTTGCATTTCCGTAGCGCATATTGTCCACTTCTACGCGCGCTTGCACAATATTTGGCTCACAAGCTCTCGCTATATATTCTCTTGCAAGCTCTGCTGTAGCGGCTTGCATCTCAATAACAGGATGGTATCGAATAATTATAGCACCAGCAATACGAAAGAAGTCCCTTAGATTGTGTACATGAGCCATCGAAATGGTTTTCTCGAAGAACTTGAAAATGGACTTTATGTGGCCATTTCTGGATTCCACTATCCATCTAGATTTCGTTATTAGCCGAGCTTCGTTTGCTTCTTCCGTTACCAATTGACTCTGTCCTTGTTGGCGAAATGGTGGTATCTTAGACACAATTTCTAATCGTTCTAAAAGTGGTTGAGCATCTCTATATCCACGGTCCTCTATAAAAATATCACCAATGTCGAAAAATTTTCTCATACCTTCCACATCTCTTTCAAATTCATTAATAAGCATTTGTACGTCGTTGTTTCGCGAGTCAGAAAAATATGGTCCTTGTATTTCAAGTATGTATCTGTCTGGAGCAACAATGAGAGCATGTTTTACCAAGTGACGTCCTTTATGTTTTCAGAATGATGGTCGAAGTACGCGAAAGTTACTGCTCTCCTGCATGTAAGCATAAGTTCCATCGATGATAGCAATAGCTCTGGGAATTTCTGGTTGTGGCTTATAAATTTCATTGGCGAATGATGTCACGTGTCTTTCAATGAATTCCTCTCTGCTTATCGCATTAAAGCCAATGTTACCAGGCACAAATCGCTGCATTGAAGACTCTCTTACAGTAGAAATGGTCATGCTTGTAGCTTGCCGGCTCGAATAATGAAAAATAACTTTTAAAAAATTCCTCAGAAAGACCTTGACGCATTTTGCAAAGGAAAGTCAGCAGATCTTTTTCCCTCACGTATCTGGCACAATGTCCATGTAACTGCGGAATAGGATCACAAAATGCATACAATTTTCTAAATTGTTCCTTTGTTACAGGAGCAATAGCTTCAAACTCTTCATCAGTGAAACTATCCTCATTATTAAACTCCGCTGTCGCATGAACAGTTGCTTCGTTACGAAGTTGCTGCAAAAACAGAAGTAACTGCCGTCCCGGAATCCTATACGGTCTATTAATCGCTTGTAGTCCAGGAAGCAAGGGGCCTAAGATGAAACTATGTTCATCCAAATGATTTAAGCATGCTCTTGTTTCTTCTGGAATCAAAATGTCCATGACAATAAAAGCGTTAACTCTACATTCAATTGAAAGCCTTGGAGTATTAGCATCAGCATTACAGAACATGCATGTTTGCATGCCTGTTTGTGTAAGAACATTCAGTCTTAAGCAACCTGGGTCACGTTGGAGCTCCTTTATCTCATTGCGAATCGATTGATTGCAATTGAGACATAACCTACTCTCATTGGCGACTTCAAGTGGTGGTCTTCGAAGTTAAAGGCGTCTAAAAATTGCATTGTTTTGCCTATCAGAATTATTATTTCCATCAATTCGAGCCTTTTGTCCTGGTTGCTAGACTCTATCGCACACATAACAATTAACTCGAACTCTGAATGCCATTTTTAAACCATGAGAGAAACAAGCTCTTATGGTCTTGAAAGACAGAGGAATGTATTAATAAAAAGAAAGAAAAATTCAGAAACAACAAAATAAAATAAATAAACACAAGAAACTAAACACAAAAAGGGAATAAGAAATACAACA
>NC_046657.1:58150498-58159926 GCF_010883055.1 Belonocnema kinseyi
CAGGAATGACCTTCACTTTTTTGAAAAATATTTTACCTGAGGAAATATCCAACCGTCCCGGGACTTTTTAGACACCCTGTATAATGATAAGGATAGGATTACTCGTGAACTAAAATTTCGAGAAAAAGACTTTTTTAGTGAAAATAATGGGATAGCCGTCACAGGTTATGTGCTTTCATACTGGAGTATTTATCGATAATAAATAAAGAAAAAATACGTATAATGCGCATGACAGGACAATTTTTGACGAAGTTGAAAATTTCAAATATTAGTATGTTTTCCATGTCAATTCGAAAAGTTACTTTCAGTTTTTTATAGTTACATGTAAATGGAGAATGTGATGAGCCATTTGACACATGCTCCTAAATGATAATTCTTTACCAAAGTTTATATTATATTATATTACGTATTACGCTCGCGAATCACCTTGACCATCTTGACCTTCAAATTTTTAAGTTCATATGAAGGTCGAGATGATTTTCTTAAATCGAAGTCCATATTTTAAGCTGCGAATTTGAAAGACCGAAAAATTGTACATAAACAATTTTGAATGGAAAATTTGTTAAAGGATGTACCCTATTGACGATCTTGACCTTCAGATAAATTTTCAAATTCATTGAAGAACTATTATTTATTCTTTCAATTTTTTTCTAATTGCTGCTGTCTTTTGTTCAAAAATTTAATTTTCTTAATTTTCAATATTTTTTTACGAATAAAACAAAAACTTCGCACTCTATCAAGGAATAATAATAAGAAATTTATAGCTCTTTTTTGAATAAACAAGTTTTGTCACATAATTCTTTTTTTTTGTAGCTTGTGTCGTTAGTCCAAAAATTTAATTTTGCTCATTTTTAATGCTGTTTTTGCGAGAAAAATTAAAACTACGCCTGCTATTGAAAAGTGATTCCTGACAAATTTGTAGATTTTTTCAGGGCGCAAAATTTTAGTTTATTCATTTTTTCCGTATCTCGCATAGCTTGACCGCAAAATGAAGTTTTGGATTTTTCATTATCATTTTACGATCAAAATATGAATTTTCCACATTTGGAAAAAATTGAAAGAGTTGTTATAAAAATCGTTTTTCTTCTCTTGATTGTTTTCATATCATGCGTTGTTTGGATTAAAATGTTCCTTTTAGTTGTTTTTTGTTTGGATTTAAAATATGCTATAACTGATGATTTTCTTTCTATCCAAAAGAAGTCATTAGAATAAATTGTTCGAATTTCCGATTACTATAAATAACCGTACATACAAGTTTTAAATATTAAAAAAAATGGTCTCCAAAATTTGTAAATGCATTCACTTTTTGAATTTTCATCTAAAATAGCTGGTTTACGAACTCGTTCTTCCTTTTTAAGCCTTAAAAAAGTTTATCAATGCAGAATCGAATCTGATCAATTTTTTTAAAGTTATTTAAGTTATTGACTGAAAATTTAAGTATGGTTTTCCATCAAAAACCAAAAAATTTTATTTTGACTGCAACTTATAAAATAGCTAATCACTTCTCGAAATGAAACTCAGGACGCAGTCCCATGAGGGTAGACTAGTAAAATAGTAAACAGTTTGGACGAATTAGGTGTCTGCAGAAGCTCTATCAGTCTCCACATTAGTGAAAAATCCCCTCGAAATCGAAATAAATAAAATTCATTGTATCCCCTAAATATTTTCGAGAAATTTGTCCCATAGATCTGGTAAAATTAATATGAAACTCTTTATATGTTTTAAAATTCTAGCAAATTATTCGAAATTTCTTAAAATATTAGAGATATCTTGAAGTTCGATGAAATCTTTTCAAATAATTTAAGATACTTTGGAATTTTTTAAGTTCCTTCATAACGATTTAAGATGCTGAGATATGTGGAAATTCTTTCAAATAATTTGAAATCCTAAGTTAAGTAAGTAAATGTATCATTCTCATATTTATATACTGAATTTACTATGATATTTTTTCATGAGGTTGCCTTGATCATAACATTAAGTTACGAACGTTTTGATCAGTAAAAGGAAAATTAAGCAGAGCTTGCATAATCATACCACAAAACTCAGTTAACGTTATTAACGAAAGATCAAAGCCGTGAAAACCACTATTTATTGTATTTTTATTACTTTGATTTGTAATTACAGTGTAATAGTAACATTACCAGGCGACTTTGGATGACAAATCATGTTAAATGTGAGTTTCACATTTTCTTCTAATTCAGAGCTTGGTGTGGTGAATTGAAGTTTACATGCTCTACTCTATAATTCTTTAGAATGTAGCAGTGGATACCTACTGGAATTTCCTTGACTTCTTCTCGGGTCAAAAGGGCAAGTGTGCCACTTTCCATATTTATTTTTACCCTTCTATGAGAGCGAAATCCATATAATCCAGCAAGAAGATTACTACCCTCCAATATTGCAAAGACGTCACCATCGAATGATGATAATACAATTTGCTCCTGATTTGGAATAGGTCCAAATTTATTGCGTCCTAAAGATAGTCTAATTCGTTTATTATCAGGGAAAGTATATTTTCGAAGTTCGAAGATCCGCTGCGGATTTTTTTCGGAAATAAGACGAATAAATTCAAGTTCTTCAAGTTCATATCCACTTCCGTCAGGAGAAGGAAGCTTGGTAGGTGGAACAATACACCTAGTACGAGATGACCTGGACCTTTCCCGGCGAGGAGGCTCGACAAAAAGAATAGACCTCGCAGGTGAATATCTTTCAGAAAAAGAAAAAGATCCGTCACGTCGAACACTAGGAATAGGATCTCCATTAGGCAAACAATCGAACGCTGCACATAACTCTGTAACGAGAAACATTTAATTAAATTTTTTAAATTCTTATCATTATTAAAAAGTGCTTAGGCATATATCGTGAACTCAATTTGGCGAAATTATGGCGCCAGATATTTCAAAGGGATATTTTTTATGAAATTGATTTATATAAAAGGCGATCTTGTAAAAGTTATTTTTCCAAATACTGTGAGGAGTTGTTTTTTTTTACTTATAAAAATTTCAGGCGCCTGAATATCATTATCAGAGATTGTAGAGGAAACCTAAGGAAAATATGATAACCGTGATCGTCAAATACGCGATTAGAAAAATGCAAACGAAAATTTTCGCTTGTCCCCACCATCCATATTAAAAAGCATTCTTTTAAGGGTAGCGTACCATTTAATAAATCTAATTTGAAAAAATGTTAAGATACATTTGCGAAGAAAAATGTTTCATTCGATAAGGTTGTATCGATATTATCTGCTTCATGATTGCTCGCCAATTCTAAATATTATGAATTTTAACCCTCGATGGTCACGTGGGTGAAATTCTCCAAAACAATTTTTCAAACTTTTCGTAGTGTCTGTTAATTATTTCAAAAAGTTGTCCAAGTGGTATATGGATGGCCCCTAAATTAATTAAAAAAATTTAGAAGGAAAAACTTCTGCCTGAATCTTAAGTAAATGAACTTTCTGGTTGTCAAATTCGTACAAACGTTATATCAATATCAATCTTTTTTATCTCTATTTCTAATATTACACACTTTCCACGTCGTACAGTAATAAATTTAGATTAGATTAATTTTATTTTTACAAACTAAAACATATTTGGAAAGAAACATTTATTAGGATAAAATGTAGAATAATTAGGGCAAATTGTTAGTAGCGGAAAGGTTTAAAGGGTTATAAAATTATAGATACATTATATATTTATATTCACCAAAAGAATGAAGTACAACACCCGTAAACAAGACAAGAGCATAGATGATTCTCATCTTTTGAAAGTAGAGGATAAACTGATTCTATAATGGAATAATTTAGAATTTGGTTAACAGTGTGACTAATGATTATTCCAGTCCTTATTCCGTCGATTATGCTTGCCGTTATTTAACTAAGATATTTATACTTCATAAATCTTTCTATTAATTAGTATATTAATTATGTATTTTTCATAACGTTGTTGATGTACTACAATGTAATAAAATACGTCTTTACTGAAATAAAAACAAGCTTATAAAAGCGTAAATAATTTGAACTTATAATTTATTGAAAAAAATCGAACAAGTTAAAATAGCATACGTTATACGTCTCAAACTACATAGGAAACAAAATTTGCACAATACGTTCTAAAAATCATTTTGTTTAAAAATATGAAAATGTTTAATTATTGCATGTTACTCTGTTGGGCATAAAAAATGATCTAATAATAAAGTGGCCAAATATAATAACACGTAATCATAGATCAAGTGGCAGTCTGCATAAAACCATTGCAAATTAAGCTGTGATCTGACGAGATCCAGCGCATTATTCGATGGTTTTATGTGCAACAAATTATATGTAATTATATCGTTTGTTTGGAGTTTCCACTTCTTTCCCATCTTTTTAACAAGAATGGATTTTTTGGAACGGCTAGTACTGGCAGTAGTGTGGTCCGATTGTGATGGGTGTGTGGTGCAGACTCAGCGAGATATCCGGACTTATCACATTCCACATCATGGGACGATTCCTAACCACAATACGGTCATAAGATGGGTATTCACGTTCAACAGAAAAGGTAGTGTATTGCAAATTAAACCTTCAGGCCGAAATTGAACGATAAGATCCACCGAAAACATCGATAGAGAATGGGCGTCTTGAGCCAAAGGCTGAATTTTTCATAGATGATGATCGAGCTCATGAACAACAATGATAGAATATTTTTTTTGATGAGTGATGAGGCTCATTTTGGTCACAGTTTGGTGGGGAAATAGCCCGACGCTAACCATCGGACCAAACTTTTTCCTAGATGACGCCGGGCAAACATCGACTGCCACTTTAGACCGTCCGTATCAGGAGAACTTAGTTTCAACAAAATTGAGCCACATCACATACAGCTCGGACCTCAATGAAAGTTTGGCGACAAAAATTCCCAGGAAGATTAATTTTGCGATTTAGTGACATTCCCTGCCCCCCCCCCCCCCCCCCCCCCCCCCCCCCCCGCTCTCCCGACATAACCTAATGCGATTTTTTGTGTGGAGGTACCTAAAATCCTAAGTCTATATCATCAAACCGCAAACAATTGATGAATTGAAGGAGAAAACCAGGCGAGTGGTGCGATAAGTTCACGGAGAGATGATGGTCAACGCGAACCGCTCTTCCCGGGTTGAAATTACTTTGGGCGTAGCGTTATTTTCAAATCCATCTATCTTTTCTGACGGGTCCTGTATTATTATATTTGCCAACAGAATTAATCACAACTGCCGTGGACAAGACAAGAGCATAGACGATTTTCATCCTTTCAAAGTAGAGGTTAGACTGTTTAGGTTATGGTATAATTTAAAATTTGATTCACAGACTGACTAAAGATTATTATAGTGTTTTAATAGTAAATATAATCATGTATATTGTGGTCCTTATTTTTTCGATTATACTTACCGTTAGTTAACTGAGTTAACTAACAGTGTTAACGAGAGAACAATTTGGCGACAGCGCGGGTCGAAAATTCTGAAAGCCATATTTTTGGGAAATAGCACTCGTAGTTTACACTCGCGAGAAATTTCGGGTTCCAATCAGGTACAAAAATTCGAATTTTTCGGACCTTTCGTGAATCATCGTGAAAGTATTAAATCTATTATTAGTTTAAACTCACATTTATCCAAAATGGTATATTTATCACATTAAAAAAATGCATATGGTATTCTTTTGTAAAAATGTACGAAAAAGCAATAAATACATTAAGTTTACAATTTCTATTATTATTACTATTATCATAAAATTCATAAAATTGGCTAAACTTCCTTACTTTGGGATTTATGGGGTCGCTAATTACGAATTTGATGTCGAAAAGTCAAAAAATTAAATGGTGGATCTAATATGGCGGATAAGTCTGCTAAATAAATTTATTCTCTTTAAAATTGATATAAAGAGGTTCTCGATGTCGCTGATTACGAATTTATTATCATAATAAAAATATTATTGTTTCATATCAAAGTCTTATGATTAGATAAGTATCACTTTATTTTATGTTTGTTGTAACAAAAAAAATCAGTGTCACATTTTTTTTGTATGAGACTTAACCTTGGATATCGATTTTTTTAAACTTCATTTTGTTCCATTTTTGTGACCCCCTCGCCCCTTACGCAAGCTCCATAAATCCTCATAGATATAAACATCAATCTTCTGTATCAGTTAATACGACCTTATCCAATAATTGTAATGTTTCTGGAAGTACGGCTATATCTTCAAAATCATGCATAATACTTTTTGATAAATTTTCAGAAATATCTCTGAAGTATCTGATTGACGAGATTCACATTAATCAGTAGATGGCAAGATAAAGCGATCAATATTGTTGTGAAGTTATGGAGAAGTTCATCATTCAAACCAGGACAGTCATCCAAACACTCGGTTTTTAAATGCTCTTTGAGCGGTATTACCGTCTTTGCTGGTGCCACTAACACTCACTTTGGACAGATCAACTTTAAATCCCAATTTCTTTAAAGATTGGACTGAATTGGATTTTTAAGCTTTTTAAACATTTTTTTATCTTGCGCGCTTCTCATTTGCCATTTTGTAACAAGTGGTCAGGATGAAATATGAAGAGAGCATTACAAAATCGTAACCAACTGTGTACAGGAGATATTCAGAATTAAACGAATTAGGATTAGGTACAAACATTCCTTTTTCCTTGTTTGAGATTTGATCAGGGGTAAGATTTGTTCATTTACAAGCGACGGCTTTGCGTGACGTATAACAGACTTTAGTTCTTGTATTTGAACATCGACTATCTTCTTCTGACCCAGAATGAGGTTTTTCTGATTCTTTGGCGAACTGCATCTCTATGGGGTGACAAAATCATGATGACTGTGAGGTTCTAATATTTCAAAGTAGAATATTATTACTAGCTACTAATTTTAAGGGCATTAACGTAGTTGCAAATATAGTTGAATCAATGATTACTGCAGATTTATCTTTGAACGATTGATTATAAGATGAGCTGTCTGAACTACTATTGCATCCCCAGGAACAGCCTAAAATTACTTCTGCTTCCGTGGTACTTGAATTTACGGCGCCTTGGTTAATTACATCTTTTTGCAGTTCACAAATCCTTTTCAAGTTATGATTCAGCCAAGCTTGCAAGGAGGCCTTAGCTGTTGTTTCTGTAACACACTATGTCAGCTTTTGGTCTCAATTTTGCCGGTCCAGTTGGATCATTTGTCATTTCCTTCAAAACTGCACTTAAATTTTTTCCTTTGATGACTTGGATGCATGATAATAATCCATCAACAACCTTTTAGGGTCGTTTTCATTTTGAGCACTGATTTTAGTAACATCACGTCTTTGTGGTCACTCAAACTTTTGGTCAACTGAAAGTGACAGGCGACCAAAACTTTATGTACTTCGCGTCGTGTAAGACTTTAGATAGACCGATACAAGCGAACTAGATACTCATTAGGTAAATTACATTTCTCCACATTTAATTTCTGCATGATTTATTCAATTTTTTGATTCGTAAGGGGAGATTAGGAATCTCGCTCTTTGTAAACTTCTCCATCTTCTTACTTTAATATAAATAAAAAATTATAGTAATGATAATAATACTTAACAAGTAACAAAAATGAAAAAGCAAAAGACAATCAGAATCAAAACTAATGCGCAAGGTAGACAGAAAATATGAATAGATGCTGCTTATACAATAGAGACTATTTGTAAACGATGCGACATTGCTAACACATATTTCACAACAGTAGTAGTACGCCTATGTGAAAAACTTCTTCACGCGACACATAGCAAACAAGTGAAGAGCGAGTCCGTGCGCTTATAGTCCAGTCAAAAAATTCTGATATTTGCTTTTTTAAGAGGCACCTTTAAAAGTTACGCTTTTTCGATAGTGTATGTTTTCGACCATCAAAAATCGATTTCTCAAATTAGTTTTTATGTAGTTTTTATAGTTTATGAGATATAACGCAAAAAATGTTTCTTTTGCAAATAGCACGCGAAACGTGGTAGATAGAGCAAAACAGCTTGCACCAGCGTATAGAACGTGACATTTTCATTAAGATCCGTTTATTATATATAGTTTTGTTTTTCGATTAATTTTTAAAGAAAATCATAGTGTAGTCATGCAACTATATACAAACAGAAACTATAGCACTCAGAGACGTTTTGCGGGTAAGGGTTCGAGCAGCAGTCGGTATTATCAGCTGATGGTAATTGCTCGAGCTTCTGTTCATTATTTCTCATTATAACTGTTTGTATCGTAAATTAAAATAATATTTTTACAGCTTTAAACAATTTTCGTGTCGCTAGCAATTTTGATGTGTTTATATAGTCTTTTTTGGTCAAGTCCGCAATAATTTTTTTTTTAATTTTGATATGGCTCGCAAAAATCTTTTTCTACATATCATAATGAGTTCCTATGATTTTTTCAGATTTTTTAAACGACACCTTCAAATAAAAAAAAAACTTTTTGAAATTTGAAACTTTGAAAGCACTGATTTGAAAACTATTTTCAAAATTTTTTATTGTAAAAAAATTATGGTAATTAATGCAGTTATGTAGAATATAATATGCATTTAAAGATTGAAGTATCGAAGATAATCAAAAATGGTGAAAAATTGTACATTTAAAAAAAAATCCTTTTCAGGGTTCTTCCAGGATCTAAAAATACATGTACGTTCAGAAGCAAAAGTAAAAATAACTATAATTGCATTTTTAGGTCCTAACGTTCCCTTGGAAGAAATAATAAAAAAATTTACGATTTTGTACCATTTTTGATTATCTTCGAAACATCGATTTTCGAATAAAAATTATATCCTACGTAATTACATTCTTCATCAGAACTTTCTTTCACAATAGAAATGACTGACAATCGTTTTACATCAAAATAAAAAAATTCGCTCAGTAAAAACTAATTCAATGAAGTTATGGTAACCCAACATAGAAATCTATATAAAAAAATCACAGCTTTTAAAGTTAAAAACTTCAAAAAGTTTCCGCTAACTGAAAATATTGTTTTAAAAATCTAAAAAAAATCATGCAGACTTATTTTGATATATAGGAAGAGATTTTTGCCAGCCGTAAACAAAATAAATAATTTTTTTCGGCCTAACCTAGTATATACTGAACGAAATTATACTGTTTTAAGCGAAGAATATTTTGCATATTTTAAAATAAATATGATTATTATGTTATGAATTGAAGTATGTTAATTTTATGAAAGACTATGGAAATAGTTAAATAATACAGTACTTAAATTTATTCATGTTATAAAATAATTTTTATTGTAAGACATACAAATTTTAGAATAATACACCAAAAACATATTTTTTAAAAAAACACAATTTTTCATAAAGAACTATTTCTCACACCATTTACTTTGGGATCAACCATAAACAAGGTTACCAATTTTGGATTATTTTGACCCCCCTCCGTCTCGTCAAGAACAATTCATTTGGTTATGTCCCCCCCC
>NC_046657.1:58160026-58173977 GCF_010883055.1 Belonocnema kinseyi
GGGGGGGGGGGTGTTTTGAAGTATCATCCACCATATTAAACGAATGAAAATTCCTGAAAAATTTATCACGTTTTCGACCAAGAATGGAACCGGTAAATTTACCATTACCGAAGTAATTTTTCGACACAAAGAAAAAGAATTTTCAAAAGAGTTCAATTTCCAACCAAATAGAAGAATTTTTAACTAAAATTTGAATGTGTAAAAAAAAATTCAATGAGATGGAGTTCAACTTTAATAACTAGTTGTCAAATTATTAACCAAAAATCTAAAATTTAAAACAAAAGGTTAAGTTTCTACCGAAAAATCCGCATTTTTAACAAAATTCAAGAACTTTCAACCAAAAGGTTTAAATTTTAACGAAGAAAGATGGTCTTTAAACAAAATATTAATTAGAAAAAAAAGACTTTTCAATAAAAATTCAAGAATTCTCAAACAAATATTTGAAGTTTCAACTGAAAAGGATCAATTTTCCAACAAAAAGATTAGTTTACTCCCAGAAACAAAGACATTTTAAGAAAAGTCGAGAATTCTAAAAAAAAGTTGAATTTTAAACTGAAAAAGATGAATTGTTGAGAAGAAAGATTAATTTACCACAAAAAAGACAAATTTTCAATAAAATTCAAGAATTCTTAACCAAAAGGCTGTAATTTCAGAAAGAAAAAAATTTTAATTCTTAAGAAAGTAGTTCAACTTTAGAACCCAGTATTAAAATTTTTATCCAAAAAGATGAATTTTTGAACAAAAAGGTTAATGTTCGACCGACAAAAAACAAATTTTTAAGAAAATTCAAGTACTCACAATCAAAAGGTTGAATTTTTAAATGACAAAGGTCAAATTTTAAACAAAAAGAATGTTGATTTTCTATTAAAAAATAAGAATTTTCAATAAAATTTAAGAATTCAAACCGAAAGCTTAAGGTAAGGAACAACTCTTAACCAAAAATTTTAATTTTTAACTAAAGAAGGTGCATTTATAAACAGAGAGAATTAATTTCTGCTAAAAAAGGCGAATTTCCAATAAAATTTAAGAATTTTTAATCAAAAATTTCAGGTTTTACTGAAAAAGATTATTTTGAAACAAAAAGGACTATTTGAAGTTTTAAGTAAAAAAATAAAGTTTTAGACAAAAAGATTAATTTACTACCAAAGAGGCCAATTCTAAATAGTTAAACTTTCAACTGTGAACAGAAATATTAACACAATAACATTAATTTTCTACCAAAAAAAAAAGAATTTTTAACAAATTTTAAGAGTTGTTAGCCCAACAGTTGTAGTTTAAACTAAAAAATATAAATTTTTAAACACAAAGATTATTTTGACACCAAAAAGACAAATTTTTCAACAAAAATATTAATTTGTTTGGAAAAATACGAATTTTTAGTAAAATTCAAGAATTCTAAACCAAAGAGTAAAATTTTTAACTAAAAAGAGAAATTTAAAAAAAAAAGGTTAATTTACGCACTAAATGTAGACCTTTGAAAAATTTAAGAATTCCTCAAGAAAATGTTAAATTTCCAACTAAGAACATAAAAATGTAAATAAAAATATTAATTTTCCACCGAGAAACGAATTTAAAAAAAAAATTAAGAAATCTCAACAAAAATGTACAATTTTTATTATAAATGATGCATTTCTTACCAAAAAGAATTATTTACTACCAAAAAGATGAATTTTTAATAAAATTTAAGAATTCTCAACGAAAAATTTGATTAATTTGCTACAAATAAAGACGAATCTTTAATAAAGTTCAAGAGTTCTCAATTAGAAAGTTGCAGTTTCAACTGAAAAAGATACATTTTTAAACAGAAATATTACTTTGACACCAAAAAGACGAATTTTCAATAAAATTCTCAAAAAAAAGTTTAATTTTTAAGAGAGATTTTTTAAATTTTTAAGGAAATAGTTCAACTTTAAAACCTAGTTATTAAGTTTTGAACTATGAAAACAAATGTTTAAACAAAAAGATTAATTATCTACGGAATAAGCATATTCAAGCTCAATTGCATGGGAAAGCTCTGCTTAAAACATAATTATTGTTACGTCAAGAATTATTTTCAGGTTTATTATTACGTTTAACAGAGTTTTTTTTCCTAACTTGACCAATTGAACGTTTTATTTCAATTAAAAATTTTGTAGATTAACGAATATAATTAATTTATTTATTCAAAATATTATTCTTTGATTGATTTTTTGTTGGAGTTTCGAAGTCATGAACGATTATGTTAAGCAAACATAGTTAGAAACAGAATACAACTAATTTGTGCATGTGTATGCACAAATTATATTATATGTATATAAAAAGTAGTAAATCGAAAATTAAATTAATTAAAAAGGTAGCGATGATAAATTAACAGATCAAATATCTTACCTTAAACTTAGACTGCCTTAGCTTTTCCATATTTCCAACACACTTTTCTAACCGCTTTCAAAACATTTCGTATATTATTAAATTATTATTTATAGAAAGTCTGAAAGCAAATACAAGTTTCTTTTAATTTTCATATATCAAAACACCATATCTTTTAAAGGTGTCTATTAAAAAAGCAAACTTCAGAATTATTTGACTGGACTATAACCACCTGAATATAACAGTTAATTAATTTCCGCAAAAAGCACCTATGTAAATTGTAGGTCGAGATATGCGCAACAGAATGCTAAGAAGGTAACTTTTAAAATCAAATGTTTATTTTTCGGCCAATTATTCATATTTTGATTCAAAATATTTTATTCGACTACTTTAGTAGGTCTACTTTTAGAAAAAAGCCTTCAATTGTTGATATTTAAAAATGAACTTTTGGCCAAATCTTCGGGATTCTGATTCACCCACTGTGCCAGCGGTCTTAGTGCAAAAGTTAACGAGCGAAAATCTTTTTGACAATGCTGCTAGATGCGGATTTCACGCGATTGGCGTGCTTTCATCAAGCAAAAGTTGATAAGCGTAAGCGATGACCGAAGTTGCGCTTGCGCTGTCGCTTGCCAGCGGGGTTTTAACTTTTTCGACTGAGTACCGCAAATCAATTTACTTTAAGTGAAATGAAAGGTGGATTTAGAAATTCAAAGTGACGAAAGAAAGCATGATGTATGTTTGCCAAACATTATTTCCCTTTATAAATCATATTTATTCAAACATGAATATAATTTGGTGGTCATCAAAACGGTCGGTTTGTTTCGGTTGGTTAGTAGAGTTTAATTTGCTTAGGATCGTTATATGTATGTCTTACGTCCGTATCTTAGTTCTTTCGATTAGGATGATTTGCTGGTGTTGCTTACTTTTCTTCGGCTTGGATTGGTTGTGTTACTTACGTTCGTTTCGATTAGATGTGTTGCTTACGAACCCAAAAAAACAAAACGTTTGTCTTTTTTGTCTTCCACTTGAAAACACATTCCTAAAACAGTAAAAAAAATCAGTTTTCACCAAGGAAGCGCCATCTGGTGCAAATCAGAACAAAATATTATAATAAAACTTATCTACGATAAAAAAAAAATAGTTTCCCATTTGAAGTTTTAAAGTTGCCCCTTCCCGAAGCCAGAAAGTGGAGTGTGGAGTAATTTTTTTTGGAAAAACTGGTTGATCTTTCCGAAACATTAACCAATACTAGCTACATTCTAAAGATGTTTTGTTGAAGACTGTTGACTGGTGGCTCAGTTTTCTCTCTAGTTCGAGCGGTAAGTTTAAGTTTACCCTGTCCTACATGGCGGCTCACTGCAACGTCCCCTGGAGACTGACCGAGACATTGTTGTTTGTCTCTCTTTGTATCGCGGCGTGACCGATAACTTCACCTTGTACGATTAAGATGACAGCTTGCGTGTTGCGTGCTGCTAGGTTGAAAAGGACAGCGCCTCTTTGGACTCTCTCTTTTCTATTAAGATGTTGCCTACCGAACTCCGTATAGTGGACTGGCGGGACACATTCGATGACAGCATTCTCTCACATTGACAGTTTAAAAATAAAAAAAAATTTGAATAAACATTCTTACTCTAGAAAGAATTGGGTTTGCAGAGAGCCAGCTCTCTCAGCGGAGACGAGCAGGCTGGAATGCTAGCTGGCCCGTTAGCGTTGGAGAGAGAATCGGCAGGGTTGGATGAGAATTTGACCGTTCAGAGAGACAAATTATGTTTGCAGAAAACTTAGTATATTAAGGTTATATTCTGGATCTTTGTTATCTGTGTATAGTAACTGCAACTTTAGCATGCGTGTGCAACAATCCGATCCGACAATTATTATGCAATAATTCAGGTTCACCGACTGGATTTTAACAAAAACAAAACCAACAGCTCATACAACAACAACTAGCATAATTAACGTCAACGCCAATGGTGTGGGGGGGGGGGGGCAAGTTAGGGAGAATAAAAGACGTCGTTGTGGACTCTCTCGTCCTACATTCGGAAACAAGTGTCCTGCGAGGAAATCATCATGTCGTAATTGTTAAATGTTAGGTCATTCGGATTGATCATGTAGAAGCGGCACTGATACAGGAACAGATTTTATGTGCATTCTACAATTTTTCAAAACAAAGAGTTAAAAAAAAGATAAATAAGATTGCAATTATTATTGACGGAATATTATTGTTATTTTTGGTTATTTTTTAAATTAGAATAAACCCATGTTTAATAGTGCCTCCAGCGGTGATTTTTTGTTAGTTTTAAAATAGTTGTAAAGCATTCCAGATATGTGACCGAACCCGAAGAAAAAACAAGCAATTCAAAAGACGGCCCAACACAGAAACTCTACAAGGTGGACTGAATTTTGAGCTGATTAACAATTCGAATTTTGCGGATATAGGAAAAATTTTATTTATTATGAAATAGCAAATAAAGAACTATCGATTGGTGTATAAATATGAAAATATATTTGTTCCGTGTTAGCTCCCTTTCTTTGCAGATGATCATATATAAAATCAAAAGAAACATTCTTGGTATTCAAACTTTAGGGTTGAGGTCATTTCAGTAGAACCGTGTCGCGATTTTTATCCGAAAATAATACACGGGGTTTTTTAATGAGGTAAAATGTTCTTATTAAACAGGATGCAATATTTAATTATGGTTGTGATAAAATTTATTTAACTAAAAAAATAATAAGAGGCGATATCCGGAAGAGACGAAAGGTAAAAGAGGAAATGTACGAAAAGTGTCAGAAAGTCACTCTTCTGATATAGAATATCACCTTATCCCACGAATTTATTTATTTTAATTACATAATCTATTACTTAAAAAAAAAAGAAATTTAACCGGAAAAAAATTTTTCCGAACCTAATATATTGTTTAAGTAGGTATGGCACTATAATTCAATTTTGTAGTTTCTTATTGATTATAAACGCTGTTAAAGGTTTTTATCATTTGTCTATGTCAATTTAAAAAAATGACTAGTTTCTTGCTGTGGAGCTACATATAAGAGCATATCACCTAATCAATTTTCAACATTTTAGGTCTAAAAAAACACTTGATGCTCAAAAACAAGTCGCCATTTATAGTTGGCTAATTCCATAACTATAATTCAACTAGATAGACCCAACAATTTACGTATGAACAAAAACGTTAAGGCCTTCTCGAAATAAAATAGAGCGCACATCCCATTGTGGCAGATTAGTAGAATAGTGGAATAGTTTGGATTTGTGAGGTTCCTGAACAAACTCTAGCAGTCACCTCATTGGTAAAAATCCCTGGAAATCAAATAAAATCAAATTCATTGTATTCACCAAATATCGTATTATATTATGAATCTTTATTCTTCTTTTCGTAATGTTCCTTGAGTTATAATCAGTTTAGACTTTCTGGATAAATAATGTACATTTTGTGTTGTTTACTACTGTTTCCTAAATGTTTGAAAAGATTTTTCTAATGGAATCCAAGATGCTTCAAAGACTAAATTCAATGTTCTGAAGAAATGATTAAAAATTCTTTCAATATAAATTCAATTCAATTTATTCATTGAATCTCTTGAAGAAAACGACCATTTAACCCCATAAATATCTTTGAAGTATTTTGAAATCCCTTCAAATTTCATTTTTTTTAAATTTGATTTCCAAAGTTCTATTGAAGATTCTTTAAAATCGAGCAAAAGTATTTGAAAAACCCATAACATTGTTTGAAATTTAAATCTTATAAATCTTTTACAGTCCGATAGTTCTGCTAAAATTCATATAAATCTCTTGAAACAGAAAAGAGGAAAGGCTGGAAGTGGAGGATTAAAGTGATAGCCGTTTATGGCTTTTAACCCTGTTAAGGAAATTTATAAAATTATCTGAAATAAAAAAATTAAACTTCTTTTTTCTCGCTGGAATCCATGGTCAACACAGGTCATTGATTCATACAGATCTGAATTGGAGGGTGGTCCCGATCGTGTTTAAGCGACTCATCGAAAGGTGGAACCCTAAGCACGCCAATTCCTGATTTTTCTGTGTTAATTATGTCCAAGGCGCTGATTATGAATGCAATGACAAAATCGATCATCCATTTGTAATTAAAAATTCTGCTTTGAAAAATCCTCAAACCAATTTGTTGAATGCGCTACCCATTTTAAATCGAGAACATATTCAATAGGATTTAGAGGCTCAATTTTGTCCAGCAATTTTCTTAAATGCACATAAATGATCGAACGTTTTGAAAATTTTATTTCACGGTATCTTAGGAATTATAACAAATATTCCCAATCTAGATCAGTTAAATTAATATTCAAAATGAGAGAAATACAAGGTAGATAAATTTTACAATTTATTAATTAAACGGGCTAAATTAATTACAAGCCCTGTAAAATTAGGGAATTTAAAGTGGTTAGGAGAATAATTCAATATTCTGGAAAGCAAACCTCGCACTAAAGTTTGCTCAAAACAGCATTTTAGTCGTAATAGTGTGAATGAATAGCCTTAATTAACCTGGAAATTGACACGAATTCACGACTCATTTTGGTTCTCGTTTCTGGGTACCCATTTTCCCTTCATTTTTTATCCTAGTGAGATTTCACTGACTACATTTACAATATAGCGCCAAAATAAGTAGCTAAGTCAATATGTTAATCGCTGATGCGATGCTAGACCCTGGATCAACAGATAATTACATCTCAACTGATTTTCTGATTAAAAACTATTTTCAAATTCAGGAACTGAGAGTAGAAAAAAGTAAATTGCAATTTAACAATAATTGGGAGCCTGAAATTTTATGACATGTCTCTTTCTTTTTAAATGGAAATAACAAATCATTAGTTTAAGATTTATCGACCTTTCAGGATTGGTTCCGACTTGTATACTCGGTACCAGTTTCCTGAGAAGGACACAGTAAATTGTCAATAGATCCAAATTCTGTTGGATCAATTTCCTTGAGCGGGAAAACTTGATACATTTAAATTTGAGAAGTAAAATTGATTAAGGGGCAGAAATCAGTGAAAGCCATACCCTAACGCCAGGATTCAGCTCAAAACAATAATAAGTATAAAAGAAGTGATGCTACTTAATTTGATGTTAAAATAACATACACAATAATGTTACACTCTTCAAGTCTTTAAAAAAATTATAGGTCTGTACTGGATTCACTATAATATTTTTTCATGAGAAGGCACGATCATAAAAGTAAGTCACGAATGCTTTGAAAAATTTGAGGGGAATTACGCAAAGTTTGCATACATTTGCACCATAACTATTCGCACATTAAAATTTATTACATTTTAATTCGACACAAAAAAAATGATATGACTTGTATATCGAAAGCGGCAAATTACTTTACGCAATGATAAAACATGACATGTCATCTGACAGGCAACTTGTTTCTCTGTGTATACATTATTTAGTCATACAATTATCTTAGTAGCTCATGCTTCAATGATATAGATAATAATAATACAGTGGGACGATGGTTGTACGGGCTAAAGCGTAGGCTTTGGATCCACATCGTCGGCTTGTGGGTTCGATTCCCGCCTCGCACTCTGGAAGAGTCTCGGCGGCTCATGCGGTGAACACTTGCCTAGAAAGGGACTTGTTTATATCCGGAGAATCGTGGGACCGGTACCTCTAGAGAAAAAAGTTTTTCTCTAAGTACTTAAAGCTGTTGCTCTTCGTGGTTCGGAACCCACCTTAAACTGTAGGTCCTCCTCCCACCACCAAGTAAGTGTGTGTGGGGTGTGTAAAGCAATAGTTTAGCACAGTTAATTTTTCCATACAGCTAATTAACTAAATTCGGAACTTCTTTGCCGTAGCAAAAAATGTTCGCAAGGAGATAAACAATAATTTTTTTTTATTTTCTACCAGAAAATATTGACCGGGACATTGGAGAAAGAGGGAAGCCTTGCGAAACGTAATAGATTGACTTTTATTATTTCGATTTTCAGTTACAGACTACTTGTAACATTTCCAGGCTACTTCGGATTACAACTGGTATTAAATTATAGTTTCAAATTTCTTTTTAATTTAGTGCTTGATGAGCGGGATTGAAGTTTACATTCTCTACTCTATAATTCTTCCGAATGTAGCGGCGGATACCTACTGGAATTTCATTGACTTCTTCTCGGGTCAATGGGGTAATCGTGCCACTTTCCATATTTATTTTCACTCTTTTATGGTTATGACGTCTATATAATCCAGCAAGAATATTACAACTCTCCAATATTGCAAACACATCACCATTGAATGATGACAATACAATTTGTTCCTGGTTGGGAATGGGCCCAAATTCATTGCGTCCTAACAATAGTCTAATTCGTTCATTAGTTGGAAAAGTATATCTTCGAAGTTCGAAGATCCGTTGCGGATTCATTTCGGAAATAAGCCGAATAAATTTAAGTTCTGCAAGTTCATATCCATTTCCGTCAGGAGAAGGAAGCTTCGTAGGTAGAGCAATACACCTGGTACCAGGAGACCTAGACCTGGCCCGGGGAGCAAGCTCGGGAGGAAGAAAAGACCTGTCCGGTCTTTTGATCTGATGCGAATATTCGTCACGTCGAACACCAGAAATAGGATCTCCATTAGGCAAACAATCAAACGCTGAACCTAGCTCTGCAAGAAGAAACAGTTGATTACATTTTTTTTAATTTTATCATTTTGGAAGAGGGCCGTAGCATATATCATAAATTCCATGTCGCAAAATTATGGTGCCGACTTTTTAAAAGGGATATTGAACTATCTTTCCTCATCTCGTTTCGCTATATTTCATGTATTATGAAAGTTTCTAAATTGTATTTGAGAAACAAAAATCTTTAGTCTCTTCTGCCCGTCTCAGAGACCCTGCGCACTTCCAACTTCACTGTATTCGTCTGCGTAGCTTTTAAAAGAAATAGCGAATTATGCGGTAAAAATCATTTAGAAACTAGAGAGCGAATTGATTCATTTGCGAGAACACTAAATAAGAAAATCAAGCAGCGCGGTGAAATTTGCAAAGAGAGTGTGAAGCTCGAGATAAATGCGTAGAAGAGCATATCTTTAATATTGAAGAAAAGGCACAGGTTTTAAAGAAAACGACGGACGAAATACATATACATCATGCGGAAGTTTTAGTCTCGTATATGAAAGGTCGAACAAAATTACAAGATTTGGAAGATTTGCATTACGCATTATAAGCTCGTTTCGAATGAGGAACTGGTGCCACAAATATTAAAACCCCGTGGCGGAAACGTTAACGGATACCTAAATTTTCAGGGGATCCTCGGGAAAGGCCGATGATGATAAAGATTTCGAGGATGATGAATTCAGTTTCCGTAATAAATTTATAAAAAAGTCCTGAAATGACGAAATTTAAACGGTGACGACGAGATTTAAAATCGGTAAGGACCTTCAATATGGATTTTATAAAGAGAGAAAACTAAGTAAAGCAGAATATGCGATTAAAATTATGAACAACGCGGAAGACCTTATTCCACAACCATCTGAGGCTGAAATTCTAAGTAGGTTATCCAGGCATTTTACTGAAGAAGTTATAGCGGCATTTTTGATACGTAACATGAAGAACTGCGAAGAATTCGTAGAATTTTTGGAGTCATTGGACCAAGAAGGGCCCTTAAATTATCAAGAGCATTACTCACCTTAAGGAAATTCGGCGTATTATCAAAATAATGTCAATAAAAATCAGGATTATCGTGGGGGTAATCATAACAACTATTATTATCGTGGAAATCATAGAATGCAAAATCGCGGACATTTTTATGGGAATCGACACCTTAACTTCAGGGATGATTACAGAAGGGAGTATGTTGATCATGAACGATGTCAGATTAGTTTTGAAAAAAATAATCGATTTTTTAAAGAAAATGGTTTAAAAAATAATAGCCGCGAATATGATAATCGAGATTATCATGGCAATCAAAATAATATCGGGATAAATATAACAATAGAGATCAGAACTATCAAGGCCGTGGACATGATGATCGATATGACCGTGGTTTTAACGACAGAGAATCGGGATTTTACGGATCCGGCGACCAGTCACGAAATTGGGAATCAAGAAAAAATAATTGGTCCAATGATGCCAACAGTTCGAAAAATATCGGTAGAAGTAATGCTGATTTAAAATACTCGAATGGTGCTGCGGAAAATGGTGTTCATAGAAGACAAAGCAATAATTTCAATATTATAAATTCATCAAGTGGATATCAGGAACAGAATACTAGCAACGATTATATGAGTAGACAAAACCAACAAAGGGAAAATCCAGGACAGAATACAAATAAACAAATTGGTCGTTTAGAAATACATCCAGAAGAAGTGAAATGCAAATGTAGCCGAGATAATTCGGGAAACGCGCAAGCTCAGGTTTGGTAGAATGCCGCACGCTAGAGGTAAATCTGGTGCCACAATATGTGAAAAAACCTCTACTTTTAGCGGTTTAGTCGAGATTGATTTTGAAGAAAATACGATTGAATTATTAGATAAGGATAAGGTAATAAAAATTAAATTTTGGGGCGAAGATCCGAAAAAAATAAGGCTCATATTTGAAACAGTAAATATGCAAAGGGAAAAATACTTAAATTGCTTGGGAAAATATCTAATTGTAGAAGAGGTACCCTCAATTGAGGTTAAAGAGATAAATTATCTAGATACGTATGCCTAACCTCAGTACAGATTCGCATTGACTGGCGAAGAAATTAGGGAAAAGGTGTCAAAATGCACGATACTTGATTTTAACGAAAAATACAGATTTTACAAACTTGTTCAGAGATACAAAAATGTGTTTTCAAACAAGCCGGGCAGAATTTCATTAAATGAACATAGATTGAAAATTGATGATAAACGACATTTTTTATGAGGACCTATCGAGTTCCTATGAGCCTCAGAGATAAATTAAACAAAGAAATAAGTAATTTGCTTAATTTAGGGATAATTCAAAGATGCAGCAGCGGATGTATTAATCCTTCGTTGATTACGACAGAAAAAGATGGATCAGTTAGAATTTGTTCAGATGCGAGAAAGTTAAATGAACTTATGACGAATGACTATGAGTGTGCTGAACCTACAGAAGTGCTATTTCAAAGATGTGGAGGTACAAAGGTCATGTTAACACTTGATTTTATTAGCAGTTTTTGGCAAATAGAGTTAACCGCCGAATCCAGGAAATATACGGCTTTCCTACATGAAGGGGAGTGCTATGAGTTTTCCGTTACTCCCTTTAACTTAAAAACAAGCAAGGCCACACTCGTTAGGGCATGAGACCTCATATTAAGAGGTATAGGAGAATTTGTTATAATATTTATCGGCGACATGCAATGCACGTCATAAAGCATCTCTTAGCACCTGGAACACTTATAGCTGCTTTTCCAGCATCTTCAGGATAACAACGTAACAGTGAATTTCGAGAAATCTCACTTTTTAAGACCTTAAGTCAAATTTTGAGGACATATTCAAACTCCAAAAGGGATTAAACCAGACACAGACAAAATCAAAGTAATCCACGAATTTCCCATGCCTAGAAATGTTAAACAATTGAGAGGATTTTGGGCGTAGTCAATTATTACAAGAAGTTCACAAACCAGCATGTGCAGGAAATTGTTCCCCTATTGCAATTGTTACGAACAGGAAAAATTTGGATTTGGGGATTAGAAAAGGAAGATGCCTTGAAAAAAATTAAGGAAATTTTCTGTGAGTTTGTTATCCTCGTGTATCCAGACATAAGCAAACCATTCTATTTTCAAACGGATGCTAGCGATGTCGCAGTTGGAGCTGTACTCTATCAGATAGACGAAGAGGGGAAGCATCTGCCAATATCGTTCGCCAGCAGAACACTAAAAGGGTCAGAACTAACATACTACACAACTGAAAAAGAACTTTTAACGATAGTATGGTCTCTCATATAATTTCGATCATGTCTTGGGAGCCAAACTCATAATTAGAACAGACCACAAAGCACTAATACACTGAAAGAAATGAATTGCTGATACAGCTACGTTGCGGGATAGATCAGCAATCTGTATGGCTGGAATAGACATATCGATGGCTCATCTAACGCGCAATATGATTGTACCAGCAATTCATATTTGCAGTGTATTATTAAAAACGTTCAAACTGGTCACCGTAAGACTTACTCGCTGGTTAATGGCTACTTAGGACTAGTGGTTTAAAATCGAATATTGTGAGAGCGAAGAAAACGTAGTTGCAGATACCCTAAACAGAGTGACGACCCACGATTTCCGATACCCTTTTGATTTAAATAAAGGAAAAATATTTTTATATGTTTTGGCGAAGAAACCCTCATCCGAGCTAAGGACAAGGCTAAAGAATTTTTTAAGGGAGCCATATGGGGACCCTATTCTTCAGCGCAGGTTTCAGGAGATAAGGGAAGGGCATACAAAAAAGTTCGAAATTTACAACAATCTGATTTATATGGTTTCCAGAGAAGGAGAGAAATTATGTCTGCCGGCGGGAATCATATACAAGATAATAGACAAATGTCATGAATTATATGCTCACGTGGGTGCAAATAAAACTTGCTACTCTGAAATGAGGAGCTATGCTCCTGAGAAACCTAGGGAAATCTTATCCATCAATTTTTATGGACTACTACCTACGTCGAACGGTGGTTTCAAATACATTTTATCGACAATTGATGCTTTCATAAAATTTGTAAGTTTATATCCAATACAGAGGAGCACGACGAAAAGCAGTATCAACAAGATCTTCAAAGATTACGTCCCTAGATATGGAAAGCTACACAAAATTGTGACAGACAATGACACTCAATTCACAGCGGATCAATGGGTAAACAAACTAAAGGAAGAAGATATACAACCAGCATTTTCGTCCATTCATCACCCACAGAGCAATATTGTGGAAAGAATTCATCAGGAGTTTTCAAGCTTCTTTAGGACGCGTATGGAAAAATTGGTTCAAGTTACCACCAATCACGCTCCAATTAGGATGTGAGAGAAATATAGAGCTGACCTACGAAAAAATTATCCAAAAAGGAAAGAAAATATCAGATAGATTTAACAAGAATCACAAACTAGCAAAATTAAAGGTTGGTGATCAGGTACTCTTAAAAATGTTAAGGATCTCCGATAAAGAACATTAAATAATCGCGAAATTCATACAAGTCTACGAAGGACCTTTCCAAGTGAAAAAGAAAGTCATACCAGGAACGTATGTCCTGTGGCACCCTGGGAAAGAGTGCGAAAAGGATATGTACCACACACAAGATATAAAAAGGTACATACCACGAAAGGACGAAAATGGATCGGCACAGCATGTCTAGTAGAATAAGTGTAAAAATGTAAATACCTATTTCAACGAATTACAGTCTGAGATTAGACATAATATTAAAGAAGAATGAAACTAAAAATTCATAACTGGAAGACCTAGTTAATAATTTGAACAAATGGAATAGACGTGAGATATTATTTTAGATAGCTATAAGAGTGAAAAAAATTAATTTGGATAATATACCAGGTGTATACATATGAAACCGGTATTTTTTCAAGAAAAAAACACATTTATTTCAAGAGAATGATAACAAATATTTTATTCATAGTATGCGCCCTCGCT
>NC_046657.1:58174077-58203399 GCF_010883055.1 Belonocnema kinseyi
CTTCGACAAGCATTCGATGAGATTCTATCGCCGATTTACCCAAATGGAAACAGAAAATTAATGCTCCCCGCAAATCGTTGTTTGAAGGCACGTATTTCGAAAACAATTTCTATTCATTCATATTTGGCACACAGTTAATTAACGAATACAATGTCGACGAAGAAATTAAATATAAATAGACGATGTTAATAGTAACAAATAAGTAATACTCAAAATATAATAAATTAAATTGAAAAGTTCGAATAGAATGAGCATAAACAAGCATGAGTGTCAATAGACTTATAAACACTAATCAAGCTGTCGAAAATTATTAATGATTATGAAGTGAGATAGGAAACTAAAATAAAAGACGCATCTACGCTTTTTCACAAAATTTGGCCTTCTTTTTTTCAAACGAATAATTCAAAAAGAAGCTCCTTACAATTTATTCATTTAGGGGGGCACTAGTCACCTAAAACAAAAAAACAACAAAAACATGAAAAACACAAAAAAATCTGGAACAGTCAACACACAATTTCACTCAAAACTAAACAATTTCTTCATTAACAATCTCTAAGGGCTGAGTCGATAAATTTAAAACGAATCGCTTGTTTGAATTTCAATAGTCCCTTACGTTTAGGGGGGAGGGGCACTGAAACGGACAGTTATAGGTCTTTAGAAATATATACTATAAGTCACATTAACGCGGGAAATAATTGGAATGGCAACATCATAAAATTACGTCTCAGAAATCAGAAGATTTGAGAAGCCATAAAAATGCCAATAAATGCAAATTATTACGATCGACAAGTGCGCATGCAATCGAATAACAAAGTGGAGATGATTGGGACAAACGGATCGAAAAGCGCAAAAAGTGGGGCGGAGTGTTGGAAGCGAGTATTCTTAGCTTGACGAGCTTATAGGATGGACGTTTTTCGTGCCTTGAAACTCTCGAACCTTTTGGACACTTTCGGGGCCTAATTAATTTTAGGTATATTCTGGTTTTTATTAAAGTTCGTACTCTAAAAAGAATAAATCATAATAAATAGTTAAAACAGTGGATAAAATAAAACTTATTTGCCAATATTAGGAGAAAAATGAATATCTGCATAGGTAAACAAAAATTGAATTATCTCAACTTGGACGGAGGGAGTTCCGTGAACTGTTTCATCATTCTTAAATACAAGAAAAAGTTTTTTTTAACCCATTTACCATTTGGAGCTCAAAAACCTATCCTCAATATTTTATACAGACCAGGGTATGTTCCATGCAACCAATTCTAGATGGTATAACTACTTCCGAGATGAATACGTCCTTGAAGAGTGAGCCTATATTATCTCGGGAGAAAAATTACTGGGATCAGTAAATTAAGTATAAAATCTCTAAGAAGCTAAAATCACAAAATTGAACTCTCAGAATAACATTTAATTATTGATTCACGCTCAACTGACCAAGTAAGTTAGTTAAAATGTTAAAAAAAACTGTAATCAATAAAGTGATAAAAGATGTTGAAAACTTACTTCAAATAAACTTCCATTGAAAAATTTCATTAAATAAAATCCAGAATAAAGCAAAATAAAAAGGTGAGAGATATGCCGAATCCAGAGAGTTATCATAAATTCTGAGTTCGCTCCAGAGAATCCCTACGACTCCAGAATAACAAAAAAAAGTAACGAAATAAAGTGAACATAGAATGTTAAATATTGTTGAGCGAGCATGGAGTATTTAGTATTGGACTCAATCATAGATTTTAGCTTGAGGGACAGTTTCATTTTAGAGCAGTTAATAATTAAAGGATTGGTTTAAAATCAAGGTTATGAGTTTTGAGAGCACTAAAGCTATTTATGCGATTAATAGTGACATTTACTTTTTACCTAGAGTTTCCTCATTTCTAATCAGTCAATTTTTCATTCCAGGTGCATAACTCTGAAAGGTATGGTATCAACTAATATGCATGGTAGCAAACTCCATGACAGAGTATAGCAAAATGATTGATTATCGGCTTTGTGTATGAAATTACATTCACGAACCATTACCAATGAGACAGACTAGCAGCTAAAACTAAAATGAACTCCCTTCCGATGCATCAGAACAACAACAAAATTGTGAAACTATAAGAACAATAAAATTGGTAAAACTGAACCTATTATTGACTCCAAAACCAACCCTTTAATTTAAAGAAAATAGATTTATAAAATTTTAATATTGAGAAAAATGGGTAAAATCACAACATTGACGGTCAAGTAATTGGAGAAGAAAAATAAACATATAACAATACCAAAAAGATATTTTTTTCCGAAAACATATCAGGATTAAGAATTACAATTCCCAAAGAGAAAAAAATCAAAAAGGTATAAAAGCAGATCTGGACCAAAAGAAGTTCTGAAGAAGTGGTTCAAAATAACCGAAGGAGCTGTTACGATAGCTTATTCTTCTTTTTTTCGGCAATTGATTTATATAAAAGGCGATATTCTAGAAGTTATTTTTCCAAAGATCGTGAGAATTTTTTGATCCATGAAAATATCAGCTACTCGGATATACTTATCAGATATTGTAGAAGAAATGCGAAAGGAAAATTTTCGTTTGTCCCTACCGTTTACAGTAAAAAGGATTTGATTGGGGGTGACGTAACATTCAATAAATCTACTTAAAAAAATTTTCCAGATGTACCTGCGAAGAAACATGTTTCATTCGATAAGGCTGTAGTGATATTGCCTGCTGCATGATTCCTCGCCATTTTTAAATATGACGAATTTTAAGAACCAAATAAAGGACTCGTTATAAGCGATACGCAGCGCGTGCTCTGTGTTTGGAGAAAGCGACAATTATTTATTTATAAACTTTGCACTTATTAATAGTAATCGCCTAGTCAAGCCAATTTATAATGTTTTGCGTTCTTCATATTTAGCGATCTTCATAGAGATGCGTATATAAATTTAAAGTGTTGTGTAATATTTATGAAAAATTGTTCCTCGTCATGTCTGTAAATGTGTGCTTACAGCGTGGCGCCGATCATTATCACTTATAGAATTCATTTAGATACTATTACGAATATCATGATAATAATCGTAGTATGTTTGATCAACTCAAGATTCCTGATAGAGATACATTTTTTTCATGGTTAAGTAATGCAAATTAAAAGGTGATAAGTTTCACTCGGACTCTTTCAATATATTACGAAATAAAATTAAAAAAGATAATAAAGAAGCGTATGGTATGTATCTGATCAAAGTAGAAGATGATATTAGGCCTGGGCATATTTTTGGTACGCAAAAATGACTTTAACGTTACGAACCAGTTGTTGTTTTGCACCTCCGAAAGCACCGATCCTTTTTCTTCTCCTTAGCAGTAATGTCGCAGTCGGCGGGAGCCGAGAATTTGAGCACGAAACCAATTCGTTTCTCGAAGTCACGGAGAACGATGTCAGGCCTCCATCATGCAATGGAGACTGTTGTCTGAAAATTTTAGTTCCAGGAATTTTTGCACTTCTTGTTTTGGAGAATTGAATTTATCCCTCGCGGAGCTTTTTCGAGGCCAGATTTGCGGCTAACAGCGCAAGAGCCACAAAGATCGTAGTAAAGCACTATTAGGGTCAAATTATTACTCAAGAGATCCGTCGTTACTGCGTCAAGGGACACCTAGATAGTATGTACTCTAAGTACGCAGCGTGTGAATTACACATTCTGCGCCCGCCGCTGTGAACTTCATGGCGTAAAACGCTGTCACAGTATACTAAGTTCGAAATGATACCGTCCTGACCTTATAAAATGAAATTCTCTGTACCAGAGTTAACTCCTGATGATCTGAGGAAATTAAAAGTTTGTTCCTTCGAAAGAGACTGATCTTCTACATATCTGTGAAAGTTTTTTGCATTTCTATTTAGAGTAGCTGTCGGTTGATTTTTTTAAAACTCTGCATTCTTTAAATTGGCTTTCAGAATTGAGGGATCTAGATGTAGTAATGCCCTTGCCTCATTTCTGATGTTAAAATAGAGGCCAATCATCTGGGCTGCCTGCTAAGAGAAAATATGGCTTCTGACATTTATGAATTCCGCTTTTTCCCGTCCCGAAACTTTAATCTACGCTTTCGCCCTCCCTAAATTGTCCATGTTATATTTCCCCTTCACTAGACCTCCCCCCACTTTCCCTAACGTTATTTCCCTGACTTCTCCAACCCGTTACTTCCCCTTACTTCCGCTTCTGTAATTTATTCTCACTTTCCTGAACGCTATTGTTCCTTGCGATTCACATATCTTATGCGGTAACATCTACGTATAATTATCTACGAGATTGAAATGTCGAAATATAAATAATCGACTTAATGAAGTTAAATAAAATATTTGGTAAAAACAGTAAAGGATGTAATGCAGACTAAGTAGGACAAATTTCTATTGACGGAATACTTAAAAATGTTTTTCAAATTATAGATACATTATATTTTTATATTCACCAAAAGAGTGAAGTACAACTGCCGTAAACAAGATAAGAGTGTACATGATTCTCATCCTTTCACAGTAGAGGATAAACTGATTAGGCAATGGACCAATTCAGAATTTGGTTAACAGTGTGACTAATGATTATTATACTTTTTTATTAGAGTGTACATATTTTTTATAACTTTGCTTGTGTACTGAAATGTAACGAAATGTGTCCTTACTGGAATGTAAACAAGGATGTGAAAGTGTAAATATTTTCAACTTATAATTTCTTAAAGAAAAATCGAAGAAGTAAAAAAAGTATAAGCTTCACTTCTCAAACTCCACAAGAAACTAACCTTGCACAATAATTACTAAAATTCATTTTACCTAAAAATATATAAATATTTATTTATTTATTTTCACGAGTAACAATTTGTTTACAATTTCTATGGATTGCAATAATACCTGACACATCATCAATAAAAAAATATATATTGAGAGCAAATTAGTGTGAGTTTTATCAGCCCCATGCTTATCTCCATTTTGGAATTCTAGGGCCCGTCTCATGAGCATTTATTACATTTTACTCTATTCGGCATAATAATTTATCGAATAATAAAGTTTTCAAATATAATAACATGTAACCATTGATCACGTAGCCGACAGTCACGTTCCCTTAACTTTACAGCTGATGAATGTCAAGAATAATATTTCTTTTTCAACGTTGAATGCGTTTATAAAAATCGATTGTTTTCGCCCTGGACAGAGATTCTTAGTTTATCAGATTAGTTAATGCAGCACTGTGGGCTATAATCCAAAATTCCTGGAAAAAAACTATAAATCGAAACTTATTGTTCAAGGAAAACTTCTAGTCAACGTTAATGATGCCTGAATGTGACTGCTTCTAATTCTTGCTTTTACATACGAATTGTTGTAGTGATTTAGACTTCGATATTAGTGAATAGCATAGTCAATCTTACAACACAAGAAACATGTCAAGGCAGTATACTGGTTTGCAAGCGAAAATACAGCAGCATAATCCGTTAACCGTATATGTTCCATCCTGAAATAATTTGCTCAATCTTGAAGGTCAATGTGCCGCAGATTATTGTATTACTGCTACTCATTTTTTTATGTTTTGTTGAAAAAGCATATACATTTTTTAGTTCTTCGACTAGCAGGTGGGCAAGGGTTAAGGAATAAGTAAATACGTGTGGTAAGAACCTAGATATTGCGTATAGGCACGAAAATCAAAGGTGCCAAAAATGAAAATTTCGACCAGATGAATGTGCAAATAATAAAACATATAGAGGAAAGAACGATATGCGGCTGAACATGTTTATCGTCCTAATTGGTAATTTAATTGCAGAACTGTCCCGAAGATGCACGAGCTAGATATCAAAAATCGCTTTCGGTATATCGATAAATTTTTACCCTTTTGTAATGACGAAATCAGACTCAAGTCTGAAAATTCGTGTAAAATTTACTCCGCTGACTTAAAAAGAAGTTAGGTGAGGAATATGTGCGCTCCAAAGGCATCCTTAAGGTTATGAACGTAACTATTGAAGAAATATATCCACAAATGCAAGTAGAGGACACTCATTTCTTGTACTTAAACGTATACAAATTACTTACGAAACTCGTTATGTGACTTATATGACGATCTTCTTTCTCCTCTGGCCTTTTTCGCAAGTAATGCGCACCTTTTGGGATCAATTAACTTTGATTTAATTATAAAAAGATTGGCAGAACAGAAAGAAACAAAACGGGTATAATCTGTGTAATTGATTACGATTATGCTGTAAATAATAACATATACAATTTTTTAACATTTTTTTATTCCTTTCGTGTTTAAAATTATAAAAAATTCTTAAAAATGGTGGGGTAAGAGGGTGGTGCATAGTGAAATAATTTCCTAGGGGCGCAAATTTCTAAGACCAGTCCTAAATGCAGGACATACTCAAACTCTATGTTAAATAAGAATCGTACCAAAATATTTCATCTTAATGGTAGCGTAGCTTTTTTTTTTAATTACTGCATTCATGGCACCGGAGTCACTATCAGTAGTAAAATGCGTTTCAGTCAGAGACGTCCAAGCGTCGCGTGAACGGACGGAATATCAACGACTATTGAAACATTAGCGACCAAACTAGAGTACGCAGGCCCAGAAAGGTTGCACAAGAATAATCCTAAAAAAAGACAAGTGATCATTTCCAAGGTCAGAAGTAAATAACTTTTTAGCGTCATGATGCGAGCCTGTCAGTCGGAAACAACTATACCCGAGAAATTGAATTCCATTTATTCCTCAATTTAATAGTTGCATTGAATCAGGTTGTCAATAAAAAGCTATGAATACCCAAGACAGACGTCGGAGTGGACAACCAACCGGCGAATATCCTTCGGAATACAATTCAACATATATTCTTCGGAAGTGAAGTGATCTTCACAATCTGTCTCAAACAAGTGTAAATACCACCCCCTGAAATTTAAAAAGGGTTTATTAGAGAGCATTCCTGCCATCCAGTCAGAGGACACAAGAGTGTGACGAAGACGTACAGCTTCTATGGTTCTTTAGACCTTAATCAAAAATGAATGTTGTTCAGAATTTCAATAATGTTCTTTTTACCACCCTTTCAAATGACTTTTCAAGTACATGAAGATTCCTCTAGTAAAAAGTCAGTTTTTTAAAGTATCATTTTGAAAATGCAAATCACCCGAGTATACTAGAAAATCTTAGCAGAGTGAATTGGAATCAAGTGTTTCAAAATGAAAATATCGAAACGTCAGTCAAATAACTATATGTGGGCGTCCGCATGAAAAGAGCGCTTATGGATAAATTTTTGGAATTTTTGGTTTCAAATCAACGCTTTATGTTAAAAAATAAGTCATCGCCATATTTTTAAATTACAACTCCAAAAAACACATGTCACTAAACCGAACGCTAAACACGGCGATGTAAACTCAAAAGTTGAATTAGGTAAGTTATTATTGCTATGATTATATTAATAATAGTAAATCGTGAAGTTTCATTCATTATGAATATTGCAGTAGAAAAAAGACGTCGACAGATGTTAATTGGTACTTATATTTACTAATGTTTTAAGGCACAATTCATTCGGGGATTGGCTGCACTGGTTTATACAAAATATTCAGTTTCCGTTTATCTCGGTTAAATCTGATAACTGTGATATCCTTTATTTAGACCTAGAAATTTTAGAGTTTACAAAAATGCTGAGATCCTCTAAATGTCTGTGAAGTAGAAGAACTGCAGAAATATATTTATATGGATCACGAGTTCCAATTATTCCTCCTCGTAAGGCTTTGCAGGCATTTCAAGAGTTTTTAAACTTGTTAGAAAAACAATGCATTTTTTTAGCTTGTAATGCACTATTTGATAGCACTTATTTACTTCGTTTAATTATAAAAAATAATATGATCAAGAAATTCGTCACCCTTGTTAGTTGTTTATATACTCAAGTCTTATGTAAAAGACCTTGCGCCAAAAGGAAGAAGGGCGAAAAAACATTTAAACTACAAGCATTAGATCAAGATTGTTGAAAGTAGAATCAGCTGATCAATTATACAATACTTTATATGAGATTGAAGTTTTTAAAAAAAGTAACAACTTTTTTTATAAAAAAGAAAATTTTGTGTGAAGGCTGTAAAAATTATAAACAGTTAGTGTTAATCAAGTTATCATTACCAACATTACAAGTTCTGAAAGGCGTGGTATAAATCGATATGTAATTGAAAATATAACTAAGAATTTCCAAGTCGGCCCAGTCGCACGTAGATTATCTGTCTTTCCCGCTCCTCATTTAACGTGAAGGTAAAGGTTAATTTCAAAACCTTTAATTTCTAAAGATCTGTGCCTTTTAGAATTCAAGGTCAAAGCATCCAAAAATGTGATTTGGTGATTGCGAAATCCCTTTAGTTAAAGCTCCTTAGACTTTGACGAACAGATTCTCATCACGTGTCTCGTGATTCGCACTCGATTTTGTCCAAAATGCGACCTTTTCTACATTATGTTTAACACTATTATATCAAATGTATATTATGTTTATTTCTGTACCTCTGCATGAGATTGCTCATTCAGATATTGCAAAATGATTTTAAAATTTTATTTTTCATGATGAGTTTAATATTTTCTCCTTATTTTGCATTAATTTTTATTCTCAGCTATAATGAAAAATCGATCATTCCAATAAATTTATATTTTTATGATTCATAATATGCATTGGTATTAAGGGTGTTGGTTCAATCCGACTTTGAATTTTTTTTAATAGGTACCGCACTGATTCCATATATATATTTTCCGAAGGATTTGTGAATGAAAGAAGGAAAACTTGTCGAATACCTGGGCTTTTAAAAAATTATAATCATTTGCTTATTTATTTTTTTATTCACAGTTCTGACATAATAGAAGAATTCTACAGATTAACGGCTCTTCCAAAGGGCTAGGCCTTGAAGATGGTGTCCCCAAATTTTGCGAAATACGTTGCGAAATGGAGCAAAAATCAGAGAGAAATTATATGCCCTGTCTGTGTTTTTGTAACTGTATTTGTGATCAACCACCAGGCTAGCTGTTACCTTCACTCTGTACGTGGAATCGGGGCCCCCTTCGTTATTGACCGCGGGTCAAGACTACAATTCTCAAAGGGGAAAACCTCTTCTGGGGCATTCGCTTTTTGATGAGACTATCATCAATCGATATTACTTCAAAAATAATAAGACACATGTCCCGGATTTTTTGGTCCCTTGTAAGAACTATGAGCGTTTGTAAATGACGTCAGCCAAGGGTGCAGAAACTATACCGGTTCGCGCGCATGAACTCCCATCAAGATCCGCTGGCCCAGTGGACCAGAGTCTGACTGTTGACCACGCTGCCGTAGGTTCGAATCTTTTTCTCAACTTTTTTTTTTCGTATTGTAAACATATCAAGTAATAATTTTGAATGCTTTCCCGACGAATAAATTATTTGTTTGAAAAATACTACTTGGAAATAAATATCATATAGACACTTTTCGAATAATTTATTTGTATAATCGTATTTTTTTATATATTTTTGAGGGTGATTATCGTCATGGATTATCACGTAGCTAGGAGATGCGTTGTTCACTGCAGTGACTGAAAAAATGAGAATCAGCCAAAGATTAGGCAGTTTTCAGTTGGGAAATAAAAACAAAATATTCATATTTTCATAGTTAAAAAGGCTCGAATCCTTAACAAAAAAAGTATTAAACATTTCACTGCAACTTGCTCCATTTTTAAAAACATTTTAATTTTTCTATTTTTAATACCATTTTGTACAATTAAAACAAAATTTAAGCATCTTATTACAAAATTATTAATGATAAATGTGAAGCTCTTTTTTGGCAGCGCAACTTTTGTCTATTATTTTTTTTCATTTGATTTTTGATTTTGCAAGAAAATTTAGAAAGTTGTTATGATTATCGTATAGGACATTCAAAAAGCAACATTCGTCTTCCTTTGACTTTTTTCATATCGTGCATTCTTCGCTTAAAATGTTCAAATTCACGTGTGCCATAGCATTTTGTAAATGCCATAACTTTGGTTTTTTTGTTTATAGAAAAAAGTCATTAGGCTAAATTGTTCATCTTCTTGAATACGATGAACATTTTACACAGAATTTGTAAATTTTGCAAAAGACAGTCTCGAAAATATTTAAAATGCGCTAACTTTTTGAATGTTTATCCCAAATGGCTTACTAACAAACTTGACCTTTAGTTTAGAACGCTCAAAGAGTATACCAAATGACAGACGATCAGATCAACACTTTCGTAAAAAACAGTGTTTTGGATTCAATAGATCTGAAAATGCAAAAATTTGACATAAGCTGGTTGGGGAGGTGTCAAATTTTTCACAATCTCTAATGAGAATGTAGATTAGAAATTATATGTAGATAAAATAACTAATCAGATGTATCGCTCATACAGCTGTATATCCTTAAGCCAGAACGTGTCCTCAATATATGTAAAATGAGTTTTTGCTTCTCAGAATGCATAAATCTTCATGCTGCGCTGCGATTTTTATCTCATCGGTGAAGTTATGTAATGATATATCATAAGATTGATAAGTATGACACCTGATAGTGTCTAGGTTCACCCACTACGATTTTTAGTTTTTACCACGAGCGCCACCAAAATGAGGGCGCGCAATAACTATTTCTCAGTGACAGAGAACTTTTCGTGAAATTACAAATTTAGAGCTTGAAAAAAATTCGTGCACTTAGCGGCTTGCAAATTACGAAAAAAGGTTTTTAGTATCAGTGAATACGTGGTCAAAAAGTGGATGGTAAACATGCAACCGTAAGGGTAAGCATTTTGAATGTGTTGTGCGGTTCATATTTCAAAACAAAGTCGAAAAACGAATTTCGTTACGTGTTTAGTTGAGATGTCACGCGATGCGGCAATTGCGATTGTTTTAAAATTTGAAACATTGGTGTTGTCAGGGATGGCTTACCCATGCGCGGACCTAAACTTTTTTTGCAGTTTCTTCGAGCAAAAGCTTAGGTCGAGAAGAATAACGTTCGCTGTTTGACAAATGACAAAGTTACTTGAATTTACCTCATTGGTCACCGCGTTTGTGTTCGCGCAGCACTCCCATCATAAAAATTGTGCATGCTGAAGCTGCAGTGGGACTCTGAGTCAAAATTTGAAAATCGAACGTACCTGTTGTTCTAACGTCCGTCGATGCAAATAGTGTCAATTAGATTTTTAATTCGAAACGGCCTCGAAGTCCTACTACTGATCGTAATAAAAGGCTATAAACCTGGTATATATTCGATTTGTGTTTCCCAATCCTGTTGTTCAATGTACTATTCCAATAATTGTGAACGGGAGTGTTCCTATTATTCTGTCATTGTACGAATAAAATGTAAGTGCCATTGCGAGGTTATGTTTAATTACATTTTTAAAGTTTTGTTTTACCTTTCTTATTGTAATAAATTAAAAACAATAATCTATCGCCGTGATCATATTGTTTCTTATTTATTGTTCACAGGTCTTAATTTGTGCATTAGCTGATCTAATCGTCAGAGATGTTGAGAAAAAGCGAAAAACGGAAATGTCATTTTACTGACGAACTAAAACGCAAGTATCCTTGTTTTATTCAAGGGAGAAATGAGTTTGAAGCACGGTGTGAGATTTGCATCTCTTTCGTTTCTGTAGCAACTACTGGTTTCTGTCACCTCACTTCGTCAATCAATCAATCAATCGACGATTGGATAGGTCAATTATAATAAAAATAAACAAATGTTAGTTAAATGTTTCGGTTATACATACGGTCATACCTTTACAAAAAATTCATTCTAAATATTTTACGTACGAAAAACATAAGATAAATGATTTAACATAAACACAAGCGGTCGCTAACCTGGCTGTACGTCTATTGAGGAAACAAACAATTAAAACGAAAGCTGAAAAGGCAATGAGATAATGAAATCTAACCGTAAGTATTTCCAAAATCTTCAAATGTAATTAAATCAAGTAAGAAAACAGGGAAATTAAAAAGGAAAAAAAGGTGAATTAAATTTTATTTAAAATGGGTTCATAAATTTCCGGGAAATTATTTTTTTCATAGCGGAAATTAACGGAAATATTTTGATGTTTATTGATGAAATAATTTTCAATAACTTCACGACGAGGTTTTTTTTACTCATAAGCTAAAATTTGTGTATTATCAAAGTTGAATTGGTGAGCGGTATCGAAAAATTGTTCAGTAAGAGCTGTATGATTGCCCCCTTTCTATTATTGATATGTAGACGATATTATCACAGAGGTTCCGCGAAATAAAACACCAATTATCTTAGATCAATTTAATAGCTACAATAATAATCTAAAATTCACCATTGAGATGGAAAACAAAAACAAAATTAGTTTTTTGGACAAATTAATTATCCGACAAAATAATTATATTAAAGTTAACTCGTTTCAAAAGAAAACATGGCCTGGCAGATATATAAATTTTAATTAAACTCATCCGAACTGCCATAAAATTGGTGTATTAAGAGGTTTTTTTTACCAAATTCTCCGAATTTTAGATCCAGAATCCAAACCCAAAAATATCAAACTTATTAAATGTACCTTAAAAGACAATGGATAACCTTCACATTTCATTGATCACTGTTTAAAAAAAGAAACTTTACGTTTTTAAAACTCTGAATCTCTTACCAATAATAAAAAACCAGAGAAGTCGATTTTACTGTTTGTCCATATAACAAATGTTTATCTGAAAAAATTAAACAGCTTTTACGTCACCATAAAATAAATACAATTTTTAAACCAATCAAAACCTCGGAAAACTTTTTTTCCAACCTGAAGGATCCACTTCCAAACTTCGAACAAACGGACTCTGTTTCCTTAATTGTTTCAATTGCATTTTAAGATTTCGGAATTACTTACCTGAAAAAATGTTTTTAAATAATTTTTTATAAGCTTTCAGTCTTATCATGGTTGTAACATCACATAAATTTATTTGTATATTAAATCATTAATCTCATTTTTTTCGGACTAAAAATATTTGGAATGCATTTTTTGCAAAGGTATGTCTTTCACAGTTATTTAATTAACGTGAACCATCTAATTGTTACTTAATCTGTTTTTGTAAACAAACTTTTTGCACCATGAAATGCTCAAATTTAAGTTGTTTCTGTTCTTTCATTTAATTAATTTACTTATTTTAATTAATTACTGAAAAATTCAAACTTTCCTTTTTCTTTTTTTCTTTATTTTTTATTGTATTTGTTCTAATGTTATACATTAGTTGCATTTGTCTTGCACATTTTGACTATAATAAAATATTTACCGAAGAGAGTCCAAACTTAGAACCGAAACATTTAACTAACATTTGTTTATTTTATTGTTATTGACGTTCCCAATCGACGACTGATTGAGTGATCTAACATAAATACAAGTTCGACACTGATTTATCAACATTTCACTTCTTCTATCGTACACTATGGATGGTAGGTATAAATTTGTCCAAAATTTCATTTTTCCCAAAGATCATTTCTCCCAAAAAGTACCAGAACGTCACTAGATTGGCAAGGAAGCATACAGAAGTTTTTAACGTTGTATTACTTTTTGGGAGAAATTATTTTTGGAACAATGACATTTTGGACATGAAAATCTACCTTAATTTCTTGTGCTCGTACAAAAACTCAGTCCATTGTAAATGGAGTTTTATCCAAACATTCATTCGAGATGTTAGTCAAAAATTGATGAAACATTCCTATTCTTAGCATAGGTACTGACGCTGGCAACCATGGTAATGGAAAGATGAACTTGTAGCATTCGCAGGCATCGGTTGCCCTGGTCACACTGTCCAAAACGGGGTTTATCAAAGTTTAGATCAGTTCGGCTCATTTTAAATAGAGCTAATTGTTGTTAAAATTTTTTATTACTTTTCGATTTACGCCGACAGAACACACGGATTAGAAAAAGTTTGTAACTTTGTTGAGATCAAATTTCGACAGTTCTGATCGCATGCTAAAAAATGTTGACTGAGTGTTTTAGAAATTCTCTCCATAATTCAGGACATTTTAGTCATTAACAAACAGGTTTTATTCGACTTTTTTGCCGTTCATAGTTGAAAATCAACTCAAGAAACTCAGGAACCAAGGCGAAGATCAAGCTTGTGTAGGAACCAGGAACTCATTAAAAGACACGACATATCAAATACAAAATGAATAGTTTATTTATTAAAAGCTAAGCAGTAATTCTCAAAAAAAGATTAAACTCATTGTGTCACAAAACTTCATGGTGTCGCCATGTTGACTCGACTTCCCTCCTCCCCCCAACTCTACTCTCTAGCTTACCGCTGTGAGCGACATCTGAACTTTACGTTTCTAAACAAATTTATATATAAGTGATAACTTATTAATTAATATTATCTGTCCCGCATTCGGCCATCCTGCATTTGCAACGACCTCGTTGTTGTCATCTCAAAAATTATCATCGTCGCTTCCAGAATCTGAGTCAAAGTCGGGCGATCGTCTGCTGGGCCACTATTTCATATGGTCAGCTGCAGAACTGGTACGGAACGGTCCTTCATGACCTCCATTCTTCTGAACTAAGTATCGGTCGTTCCGAAGTACCAATACAACCTTGTATGGACCCAAAAATGTTGGATGTCGTTTGAGGCCAGGACCGCCTTGAGTTCGACGAATGGCTACCAGGTCTCCGTCTTTGCAGATGTGAGCCATTTTTCGCTTGCAATCAGCTGTTTTTTTAGTCTCCTTCTGAATTTTAGACAGATTGGAGATAGCTTCGTTTCTGAGTTGAAAACGCTTTTGGTCGAACGCTGCTATTGTTTCTTCTTCTAGAATAGTGCCAGGTTGTAGATCATATTTTAATCTCATATTCATTCCAATCAACAGTTAAAAAGGTGTCATATCAATAATTCTTTGAAAGGACGTGTTAAGGTATTGTTGAAGCTGATCAACGTGCTTATACCAATTGACTGGATTCTCCATTGATAGTTTGGATAGAACCGGGATAATGATTCGGTACACTCTCTCCACCTGTCCATTTCTGGGAGGTATTCCAGTCGTTATTAATACCTGTTCTCTATTTTCAGTCCTGTAATAATTTTAGAATGATTTCGAGGTGAAAGCAGTTCCTCTATCGGAAACGATATGCCTGAGATTACCAAAAATAACTGCTCTTACTCAAGGCATCCACGTGCCGCATTGAAGTACCGGGCCGATGTTCTATGGTATATTGAAAACTGTCAATTAATATAGCCCATCTTTGTACTCGGAGACATGTCTGCTTCTTACTCATTGTCTGTACAAAAGCATGATGATCAGTCACGATTTTAATTGGGATATTAAGTAAATACACCCGAAACTATTCAAGTGCCTTCACCACCGCGAAAATCTCCAGTTCGTAACTTGTGTAAATTTCTTCTACACGGGACGCCTTCCAGCTTGCGAAAAATATGGGATGCACCAAACCATCTTCAGAATCCTTTGGCAGCATGATGGTCCCGAGACCGAGTTTTGATGCGTCCGTGTGGAGTTCCATCTCTGCTCCTATCCGGTATAATTTAAGCATGGGTTCTCGTGCCAGGATCGCCTTTAACTCGTTGAATGCTCTTACTTTTTCTGGTCCAAATTCGGATTTAACTCCGTCTTTCAATAGCTGAGTCAACGGCCTTGCTATCGTGTCATATTGGGAAATGAAGTTCCTAAAATATCCCATTAGTCTCACAAAGCTCTGGATTTCTTTGATCGATTTCAGTCTGGGGAAGTCCATCACGGCCTTTTTTTAACTTCTGATGGCCTGATGGTTCCATTTTCACTATGTAGTCAAAGTATTCCACCCCTCTGAATAATAAAGTACATTTCTTCCAATTTATAATCAGGCTGTATTTACTAGCGAATTCCAAAAACATTTGGAGTTGTACGATATTTTCTTCTTTAGTTCTTGTCGGAACTATAATGTCGTCTATGTACGACAGTATTGTTTCATCTGAAATCATAGGTCTAAATATCGCCCTTGTGTGTCTCTGAAACACGGCAGGAGAATTGCAGAGACCAAATAAAACTCGTAAGAATTCGTAATGCCCATCAGATACCATCAATGCTGTAAATTTAGTGCTTTCATTTTCCAGTGGCACGTGGAAAAATCCATCCTGGATGTCCAGGGTGCTATATACTACCGAACCTTGAAATCTGTCAAGAAGGTCCTCGATGAGTGGGAGAGGAAACCTGTCTCTCATAACCTTCTTATTTAACATCCGGTAGTCCACACAGAGGCGAGCTTTTCCATTTTTCCTGGACGTCAGGACCACTGGACTGGCATAATCGGAGACAGTCTATTTTGCGATTCCCTTTTGTATTCAAAACTCAATTATTTCGTTCGTCGTTTTTCTAAGATCTGCTGATAGTCTTCAAGGAATTGGAAAGACTAGAATTTTGTTTTTCAGAAGGATCCACATTTTCACACCGCTATCCTCAGTCGCTTCGGTTGTGTAGTTCTCTACAAGTTCTTCCATTTTCTACTTTAATATTGGATCCTTGATGTGCTGCGTAAGGGAATTAAATTCAAGTCCTTAAAAATTAATGTTAACGTTCATTACTTGTTTACAGGATACTTCTGTACTGCTACGTTCTTATATTCTTATATGTCACCTGCCATAACTGCATGGCAACGAGCCTTACCTTTTACATTGGAAGCTTTTTAGCCTTTTGAATGTTTCGAAGGACATTTAGGTGCTATATACCCAAACTCTCCACAGGTAAAACATTTCGCTCCTTTAGACTTATCGGGACAATCAATTCTCAGATGTTTCCGGTAACCAAAATTTTAACAGCGTCTGCCTTGCTGATTAACACCTGAGTGTAATCCTTGAGCTGTTTTTTGTTTTGTCTTTTGTTTAGATCTACTGCTATCAATATTTGCTTTACTCTTGCTCCGCAAAGCTTTGTAGTACGTGAACTTCTTTCGCAGATCTTTTGTCGTCGTTGCTATATATAAAACAAATTTATTTGCTTCAATATCTTGAATTCCATCTATTATGTATTGAATTTTAGCTTCCAATTCTATCTATGCATGACTAGCAATATCCAGCACACGGTAGATGAATTCTTGAAAAGTCTCATCTGACTTTTTTTCACGAGGCTGAGTTGCCGATTTACCTGTTTACTGTTAGTTGTAGTAGAAAACTCTGCTTCGAGAGCCTCCTTTAATTTTTTTCCACGGTTTCGCCTGGCACTCAAAATTAACAAACAGTTGGGCGGAAAAATTCAACAATCTTTTTGCGTATAGAACTTTTTGCACCTCCGTCCAGTTGTAAAGTTCTAAAATCTCCTCGAAATATATTAGCTACCTTTGGAAATTCTTACTTCCGTCTCCGCTGAATGTTTTCAAAGCATCTTCAACATCTTTAAAAGTCAAGACTGGTTGTGATATGTTTCCTGCACCAGAATTCTCTCTTCGAGCATCAGCCGGTGCGATATCTTCTTCGCTGGACGAATCGTTGACGTTAGAATTGTAATCGCTTTCTTGCTTTGATTCATCCTCTTCATGTTCTTCTGCTTCATCATACGATTCTCCGTCACTGATCTTTACAGCCGACTTAAGACGAATGCATAATTCTTCTTTTTTACTCGTTGTTTTTAAACTTAAATCACGCAGACTATTCACCAATTCAGTTTTATTCATGGCGTCTATTTGCTCTTTAGTTAACACTTCCTCGTTAACTTCTTGCTGTTTTTATGTCTCTAAGGAACCTCGCAACCGTTCTCCCAGCACTGCCCTTCTGCCTATCAAGGTTAAACCCTTCACTTCTAATTGAAACGATATGAAAAAAGTTACTTCAAATGAGAGCACTCAGCTTAAATATTAGACCACTGCACCGTCTACTAATATTTAAAATGTGAGAATACGTCTTCTGTCATCCGAAACCGAGCCCTCAGTTCGCAATTTCAACAATACGTGCTTCAAGGCTGCTTGAAATAGAGCACTCAGCCCCACCAGTATTCTACGCTTACCACCACATGCAAATCAGCCATTTGAACTGACCGATACGCACTCGTCTTTGATTTCGTTGCGAGACAAAGGCATTTCATACCGTCATATGATTTTCGAAGAACACTCATTTAGGCAATATTCGGTTTATCCAGAAAGTATTCGACTTCACCTTGACACGTTGCTCTCTGGAAAAATTACGTCATCACACTTGACACAGCAGATGTGACTACTCCTCTTAGGACCGGCTTTCGACACTTAGTCACTAATGAATATTAGAAAATGCACTCAGCATTACCAACATGTGATGATCGCCGCTTCCTGACAATATTAAAAACACTTTCAATCTTTAAAATAAAAACTCCTTTGCTCGTGAATAGATCGCGCTTACGCACACAAACACCAACTTGACGAACGCATCGTACATCTTACTCATGCTTTTTAAATGAATCCGCGATCCCCGACGAGCCCCCAAGTGTAGGAACGGGAAACTCATTAAAAGACATGATATCTAATACACAACGAATAGTTCATTTATTAAAAGCTAAGCAGTGATTCTCAAAAAAGATTAAAGTGATTAATTCTGGGAATAACGCGAATTGCGAAAGTATTTTTTCGCTCATTAATATGCGGTGGAGCGGTGAACGTAATCGGACGACACTTGAGGCAGTTAGAAATATTATTACTGTTTAGTTCAGCTTTAAAACCCTGACACGTCTCGAATTTCATTAATATTTAAACAAAAAAGAAAACGTCGATTTGTGAAAAAATTGGAAATTCTAAAATCTAAAATCTGATTGGAAATTCTAAAATCTGATCTAAAAATATTTATTTGTATTACAATTATTTATAATATTATTTATTTTTATTTGTTTTGGAAAAACGACACAAGTTATGGAAAAAATAAATAGACAAAAGTTGCTCGTCCAAAAAATGGATAAATTACATCTACGTTGAGAATAAACAAATTAAATTTCGCACTTTCGACGTAATCAAGTGCGAAGAATGAGATTTTTTTATTTGCTACGGAAAAAGACTGGCATAATGACGAGGTACTTGTAACATTTAGAGCCGAAATCTTATACGAACAATATTTAATTTTAGTTCTTCATTTTGTTTTAATTGCCTGTATGGTGTGGATGATTTCTGGTTATGCGCTCTACCTTATAGTATCGCGTGATGGAGTGTTTCTCACCAACTGGAATTTCATTTACTTCTTCTCGAGTCAACTGGGTAATGATACCGCTTTTCATATTTATTTTCTGCCGTCTGTTACCCCTACCACTATAAAATCCAAGAAGAACGTCACTACTGTCTAATATTGCAAAGGCGTAACCATCGAGCGTCGATAATACAATATGTTCTTGGTTTGAAATGGGCAAAAATTTATTACGTCCTCCAGTCAATTTAATATTTTGGCTATCAGGAAAAGTGTATTTTCGAAGTTCGAATATTCGATGTCGATTTGCCTTGGGAACAATCCAAACACAATTAATATCTTCAAGTTCGTTGCCAATTTTAACCAAAGAAGGAAGCCTCGTAGGTGTTTGAATGTACTTGGGACAAGGGGACCTGGACTGAATACGAAGAGGAGGCTCGGCTAGAGGAAGAAACCTATCAGGCGAATGCTTTTTTTTGGAATAATAAGAAGTTCCACCACGAGGAATACCAGAATTATCATCGCCATGGGGTAAACATCCTAATGGTGAATTTAGCACTGCAAAAAGGAACAGAGTATTAAATTTTTTACATTATCATTATTTTTAAAAACAAGTTGTTATATCATACGTAGACTCAGTGTAATGAAATTAAGTCCTGTAGATCTGCCATATTTCAATATGTACTTTTTGGATCAGCTATGCGTATGTCCCACATAGAAAACTTTTACGCATAACGAGGACTTTTTGTTTCGTTTATTATATTTACCAAATAGAGTTAAGGATAACTACCAAGGATGAGACCAGTTCATAGACGATCCTCATGTTGTGCGTAGAACTCTTTTAGAAACTTCGAATCCTTTTAATTTACAATGTAACATTAAATACTTCTGAACATTGTCTGAAACGCAGGTATGTTAACAGGTACATGTACTGATTAGTATTCTGAATTTTATAGAACATCGTTTGACCCTGCACTTTTGACAGGGGCGCTGTCAATGCCATATTCAGATCTTGGAAGTCAACATTGTCACGGAAAAAAATCATGTGTAAATCTCAATAAAGCTACAATCAAATAAAAAAGTTCCGTATCCAAATCTTCTTTAGTTTTGACGCAATAAATTCCTGAAAATTGGATTGAAAATTGGCCTAAAAGGTATAAGTTTCTGCAAATTAAGTGGAAACATTATTTCATTCAAAAAAGAAGATCAAAACAGATAGTAAATCTACTTTTGAAACACTTAATGCTCCTGAAGTGGGTCAATTGTTTTTGTGAGTTGTCGGGTCATTGGTTAAGACTTATTTATTTTATTATAGATCGCCCGTCTACTTGATTTTGTGGTCTATGGTGATGGAAAAATCAAGGGCATTACTGGCACTCAAAATAACGATTTCTCGCCGACGAGTCATGCATATGACGTTTTTACGCACCTTTTTGCACACGATGGTAGGTGCTGTAGCTAGTGCAAACGTAGCGACTTCTGAGGTAACCTGGGGAAAATCCGAAAGTAACGCAGATTTTTTCGTCCGAAATGAGACAGAGAGTTGTATAAAAAGAGGAGTATGTGTAGGTAACTGAGGGTAATACGCAAAGAGAGCGATATCTAGTAGACAGGGGGGGGGGGGGGGGGGGGGGGGGGAGAATATGAATATTCAGAGACCATTATGTTTGCAGAGATTTCTGATTATTTAGATTATATTCTCTTAACCCTGCTGTACAAAAATATGTAGGGCCGAAGTTTAATATAAAAAGTATTTAGCTCTGGAGATTAATGGTTCGATAGTAGCGTTCGAATTTGGTTATCGAGAGGCACGACAATGCCTTGCGGTTAGAACATAAGGCTAGTAACAGAAAACCAATCGTGAACTTTAAAATAAGCAGTTTACATATAATGGAAATTAAAAAAAGGAGAGCTGCACACACACAAAAATTGAGACTGGCTTGGTTGAACAAATTTAAATGGGCAAGTGAACAAAACGGTAAAACTGTATGCAATTTGTGCCAATGTTCCAATTTTAGTTGGCGCATTTCACTTACGAAGGCACAGCAATAACGCTTCGAATATAAATGAAGCAAAAGCCGTTTAAGGTAACGCTAACATTAACAGACCTATTGAGAGTAGGGTATGTTTCCAAGACAGTTAATCTACTGCTCTAATGAAGCTCACGTCTCATACGTCTCATGCGACTCTTTAAACAAAAACCAGACACTACGTTCTCCCGCTCACCCGTCGATTTGTACAGTAACCAAAGGAAAAACTTTGTGAAAAATTAAAATAAAAATACGTTTTCGCTAATCATTGACGAAACAACTGATGTTTCGACAACCAAAAGTTGAGTAATTAATTATCGTTAATTATCGTTAATTGGATTTGAAGCCGACAATGCTGCTGCCCAAAAAGGCAAGAACAGCTTCAAAAATGTCAAATATACGCTAATCAAGAGCCACATAAAACGTTATAGTTAAGTTAAAAAAGATGGTTTTTAATTCGTTTAAGTACTTGTTTAAAATTTTGAATGTGTTTTATGTCTGCTTTTTTAATCAATTAGAAATATTTTATAATATATTCCAAATTCAACATGATCTGAATAATTTTTCGCAAGCTAGCTTGTGAAAATCATCCTAGCCTACTTACTTAAACAATGTGCATTAGGTAGTGACCATCGAGTGACCTGGACCATGACCATCAAGGTTATATCAAGGTCATCCTTATTTTTTAATTGAAACGATTCTGTTTGGCATCGGAAATCGAAAGAACGGAATATTTTACATTAAAATGTGTAGTCAGGTCATGTGTCATGTTCAAGAAAATAGATGTGAAAATTGTCTTTGTTTAGATACTTTAAAATATCGCTAATTAGTTCATCCAATTAAAGTAATACTAATTCACAAATTAAATGAAGACGATTTCGATTGTATCGTTAAGCTTTCTGACAATATGGTATTTTTAAAGGCGATATTTCAACTTGATGGAACCTGAAATAGGCATACTTATAGATATTGGGCAGATGCAAATCCTTATTGGGCATGAGAAGACAAATCGTAATATTCACAAAAACCCAACGTTTGGACTGGCATATTCAATTATAGAATAATATAACTATTTTTAATTATGGTAATTTAAATGATCAAAATTATGAAGCCATGCTTAGAAATTAAACAGTCCCTGTAATAAGAGAGATTGCTGGAGACAACTTTGATGATACGTGGTTTCAGCAAGATGATGCAGGTCCTCATTACGCAGTAGATGTTCGCGCTTACGGCCCTGCGCGAAAAATATTAGTATATACTAGTTCGCGTCCTAGTGCACTGTTTAATTAAAAGGTGTTGTGTCCTCGACCATCGTCACGCTCTTGAACGTCGCTACGCACTATCCAACGTCGTGATTGCGTCTAATCCTAGTCTCGACACTCCAATTCCCAATTTCCCTTCTCGGTCTTACCTCGTAACATCTGGCGTCCACCCTAATATTCCGCATCTGCCTATCAAACTTTTAAACCTGTCGAGAAAAAATTAATTAAAAAAAACGCAAACCGAAAAACAAATTTTTTTTATATTCTACTCTTGACTTCTAACCACAACGAAAATTAACTTTTCTTCATGCCTTTTGGTCCATTTTTCATTGATGCCATTCGCTTATATTTCTTTATTATTCCAATTATACCACGTGCGCTGTTTATGATTTATATTCATGCTCGATTTCAATTGTTTCTTCGGAGTTATTTACATTAACTATAGATTTAAGGCTATTTGACGAGAGGGTCACGTGACCAAACCTGGTCTTCAATTTTTCTTTCCCAACTTATGTGTAAACGAAATGAGGTAACGCTCTAAAAGTTTGGGAAATGAAAGAGGGGTTAATAAAGTCCATGTATCTGCACAATAAATAGAAGGCATGCATGAATGTGTCTCTGGTCCTAAATAATTAGAATAGTGAAAAAAGTTTTTTGTAATTACTATTTTGGAGAAATACCGACCGTGCTGTCGTCAAGCCCTGCAGGCAATTTGCAATCTTGTCAATGGGCTGGTTATGAGGTTTATTTTGATCAAAGAGGGACAAAGCAGCAAAAATCGCTCACGAACATTATGCACAAATAATGCAAAAACTAATGTTTGCACTTGAAATGCAAATAAACATATTTCATCTGACATACGTATGAGTCTGGTATCAGCTGTGTCAAAGCAGCACTAGCGCAACGAGTAAACAACTTCGAACTTCTAAGGGTCTGTGGGTAAAACAGATTGCATGATTACCGTCAGAAAAAGTTAAAAGGCAAACCTCTGCTGTAAAACCTAGACGTGTACGTCGATAATCATTATTTACATAAATAAACTTGTCTCTCTCTCCAAGTCTTTGCAAGGCCACAAGCGATCCTTTCATATTTATTAACATTTCCAGAAAAAAATGTCCGCGTTATTTAAACTTTTATTTTTCAATATGGGTGAATACAAAATATTGATCTTAGGGATGACTTGATCAGCGCTTCTACTTGGGAACAATTCCATTTGGGAACAATCGCAAAAACGATCAATAGATCGATAAGTCGCGGTAGAGGTCTCACCAGAAAAAATATTGAAATCCCAATGAGAAACCAAGGACAGAATAACTTCACCAACAACTACAGACCTAACACAAAATCGAAGCAGAACCTTTGACCCCATCGATGATACATTCTTTTCGGATCGCGGAGATTTACCAAACCTAGACGGACCATACTTCAGAAACAAAATAGGGCCACTAATAAACAACGAAACATTCCAATGTGAATCATTCCTTGAGAATAATACACGGTTTATTTCAGAAGCCGATGAACAACAAATTTAATTTTTTAACCGAAACCGAAACCAAGACATACACTCTTATTTGCCTGAAATTAGGAAATTATTCACAAAATTGTAACATAGAAAAACAGCTAAGAGCTTAGCTAACTAAGTTGAAAGTTAGAGGGTAAGTTTTACGAATAAGAGAACTACAAAAATTGAGGATGAAAACGAACAAAGGCGTAACAATAGTAACGGGGATAAAAATAATTTGAATAATAAAGATCCAAGGGAAAATAAAAATAGTGAAAAGGATAACCAAAATGGAAACCAAAATAGTTATAAATAATAATGAAATTTCTAACCTAGATTCCAGAAAAATCGATCAAGATACCCATTCAATCCCTTCAACCAAAATCTACCACCCTTCAACCAAATGACATTAGGCTCAATCCAAGGTCAAATTAACCCCATGATTGAATTCTCAACAAAAAATGCTGAACGCAATTCAGAAACTTATAATAAACAAAATTCCCAAAATTCACGTTTTCATTTAATAACAAAATTTGAAAGTAAATTATTTCGAATTTTAGTTGATACAACTGCCACACATTCGTACGCTGGCAAAGTATTGCTGGCAACTCGGTGGCTACTAAGGAGTTCCCCCACCCACTACCAGATGAAAACGTACCCAAACGCAATACCTACCCCTGTAATCAAAATTAAAACGGAAACTAAACCTGGCACCATATTGTAAATAAAGAATAGAGACGTTAGGAACGAGAGAATTAGGAATAAACAGCCAATCCCGAAAGAACAAAAATGCCCCAAATTCAGTAAAAAATCCTAAAAATGATATCCCTAGCATAATAAGCATCTCCACGGGCAACAAATTTCAACCCCTCGAGAGCATCCCCACCTACGACACTAGCGACGACTTAAGCACAAAAGACTCAATTAATTTAGGTAAACTTGGAATTTGGAAAAAGGGTACGTAAAATAATTCAGGAAAATTTTATTGTAACAGCAAATACAAGAACGAATATAAAGATAGCGATTTTAAGCTTTAAAAAATAACAAACTTACAGATAGGAAAGAATCAAAAACTGAATCTCAAAAAGCCAATGAGATGTTAGAAAGCCACAATAGAAATCAATGGTTTAATTTTAAAAATAAGGCGATTGTGAGTCCAAATAAGAAAACCAGGGAAAGGTTATAGATGATAGATTATTAGATTATAGATTATAGATAAAATAAATTATGCAAACTTAACGATCAGCCCTGACAAATGGTAATTTAGTTGCTCGGAAATGAAATATTTAGGGTTTAAAGTAAACGGCAAAGGACTACAAGTAGATGAGGATAAAATCCAACCAATATTAGAATTCCCTAATTCTAAAAACAATGAACAATTACAGCGCATAACAGAGATGGCAAGTTGGTATAGAACATGTATCCCACATTTGGCCGAAATACTAGAACCAATTAATAGATCACTCAAAAAATATAAACAATGGGATTGGGGATTAGAATAAGATGAGGCCTTTCAAAAAATTAAAGTACTCGGTACTCGGAATCTGAAAAAGAAGGCCAAACAATAGTTTGGTCAATACGAAAATTTAGGCCATATTTAAAAGGTTACAAATTTTAAGTGATTCGGGATCATTTAGCATTCAAGTGGCTCCATAACCTAAAAACCCCACTGGCCGATTAGCCAGATGGGCATTAGAATTGCTAGAATATGACTACAAAGTCATATCTCGTGAAGGTAGTTCAAATTTCGTTCCTGATGCTCTCTCAAGATCAGCAGAATCAGCAAAAAATATGGCGTACTCTACAAAAATAAGAAAAGTTACAACAAGACCGGAAGAATACGAAAAATGGCGAATCAGAGACTCGCAAGTCTATTTTTACATAACTGACCCATTGAAATCTACTCTTTTACCAGACTCTAACCCATGGAAACTTGTTTTACCCAAAAAATTATGAACACAGGTCTCAAAAGAAAATCACGATGACTTACAATCAGGGCATTGAGGTTCCGGAAATAACACATGCGAGAATTTCCTAGTACTACTTCTGGCCAGGTATGTATTCGGAGCTAATCAGATACGTAAAAAATTGTAAAATATGCGAAAATACCAAACCGAGTGACCAACAGAAGTTAAGGCTTATGGGAAAAAGAATCGTTGAAGAATCATGGACCATGATTGCTATAGATATCATGGGCCCATCACCGATTACAAAAAGGAGAAAAATCAATATTTACGAGTTTTTATAGATCTTTTTACAAAATGTGTTGAAACGATTCCGATAAGAAAAGCTAACAGGACAGCAATTGAGTCAGAATTCCACAAACGTGTTATTTTGCCTGGTGAACACCTAGGATTCTCCACATTGATATTAAATTTAATATACCCTTGTGTATTAAAATTAAGATATCAAGCATATGAAATCGCCAGTAAGGGCGACTATATTAAATTCCATATAAATTCATGTTAATCACTTACAAGAAAAATTAGATAATTTCATTTTTCACAAATTCAAAATAAATTTAGCAGTTATTTTCAATTGTACATAATAAAACATAATATCTTCTTGCTTTTAATGAGAAAGAACATTGGATTTCAAGTCGAAAAGTTGAATTAATCAAATAAATAACATACTTAACCTACAATTAACGTTCCTCGCCTTGAATTTTGACCATTTAGAGCAAAATTAGGGAAAAATTTTACCCGCACATTGCATAAATATATGCACCTTAAGTTTTCATGCACATTGCTATACTGACCTGTATATTGGATTTAATACATATGTATATGAAATTCACTACATCCATGTATGTTACATTTCAGTAGCGGTAGTGCATATTTGCTTTACACGCGTGTGAATCTCGTACAGATTTTTCTAACAGTGTAAATATTGACCCGAAGCTAACCCAACCGAGCGTTATAATTGGACGATTAAACAAATTATTGAAGCTTATCTAGAAAACGATCATTCCACGCTGGACGAACATATAGACGATTTACAGTTTACAAAAAACACTAGCAAAAATTTGTTGACTCAACTTACCCCATCCTTTTTAAACTTGGGTCGCGAACTGGAACTACTCCAGTCCCTCAGAAAAAATCTAGAAGGCGATAACGACATAGAATTACAAAGCGTGGACAAATAGACAGATAGATTAAGAAGGCTACAAATTATAAAAGAAGAAGTCCAGAAAACTTGGACCTAGCTAATAAAAGACAACCGAATAGTTATAATTACAATAAGCAAATTTACTAACCAAACAGATAGAAAATCAGGTGAGCTCTATGATCAGTAAGAAGGTCTTTTTATTATTAAAAAGAAAATCTCCCTAGCCATTCACGAATTAAAAACATTAAAGGAGAAAGTAAAGGGGAATGGAATATCAATGATTTTAAATTAGAAAAAGTCAGTACAGATATTGAAAAATAGCAACAAGAAAACTGATAACTTTAGATAAGAAATTTAGATTTAAGCATTGGCAAAGGCAAAGGATCAATGGCACAAGACAAAATCTGACAGAGAGCAACATAGTAGAATACTTTAAACGCTGCAGGGCCTTACATTGGCTCATCCTCCGGAGAGGTGGAGTGCCGGAGGATGGATTGCGATACCACCCACACCGACATATCAGGAACATGTATAAACACGAAATGAACTAACAAAGAGACTAGCAGCCAAAAACACAAATGTATATTCCAGAAAATTAAAATAAAGACCCTCTTAAATCAAAATTTAATTACTCTGCAAACAAAACACAAACATCTTTTCCTGCCCTTTTCCTTTTGTTTTATATGTTACAGTAACCAAAGAACCAGGGAAAAGAGTTGGAATAGAAAAATAACCGAAATCATGGCGTATTTTCCAAATAAAATCCAGAAAACCTTAAATGTCAATTTTGCGAAAAACTAATAACACAGAAAATTTACGTGATACACGACTCCTTTTGTAATAATAGGCTCCCAGATATAGACAAAATTGAAGTGGGACGATGGTCGTGGGGGCTAAAGCGTAGGCTTTGGACCCACTCCTTCGACTTGCGGGTTCGATTCCCGCCTCGCACTCTGGAAGATTCTCGGCGGCTCATACGGTGAACACTTGCCTAGTAAGGGAGTTGTTCATCTCCGGAGAGTCGTGGGACCGGTACCTCTAGAGAAAAAAGTTTTCTCTGAGTACTTAAAGCTGTTGCTCTTGGTGGTTCGGAACCCACCTTAAACTGTAGGTCCCCCTTCCACCACCAAGTAAGTGTGTGGAGGGTGTGTATAGGAATAGAGAAGGTGTAAGAAAAATGTAAACCCTTAGGGGACACATTAGAAGCTTCCACTGATATAGACAAAATTACTCGACTCCAAACGACGACGGCAAAATATACAGGCATGAGGGTTGGGAATACATCAACCGAAAAATCCAAAACTTACTAAAAATTAACGTAAACAAAAATAACCAGACGGAAAAACCAATGACAGCAACCTGGAACGTACTCCAAGGTCATCGTCACGTACTCCAAGGTCATCGTCACTTACTCCAATGTCATCGTCATGCTCTTTCCAATTGTCATTGCACTCTTGTCGACCATCAGGATGTAAGTGGAGAATAAACTTAAAGATTGATTACCCTAATGGTTTCATTCCGTTTAATCCTAGTCTCGATACTAAAACTCCTAATCTCCCTCCTCGGTCTTACCTCGTAAAAAATTGCAGCAAAGGATAATAGACGAATCAGCTCTCATTCCAACTGAAATGATTGTTAATGCTGTAAATGCTCTCTACCACCGTTTAGCTTACTATCAAGAAGTATACGGTGAACAGTTCAAGCACTTACGTTGAGAATATTGAACATCTCGTTCTCTATTACAGATCGTGAAAGGTACGGGGCCTTACGATAAACAAGCACCCCATCGTAAAAGGGATGGGACTCATGCTAATCAAGCACCCCATCGTGAGAAGCAAGAAGAGTCGCGCTAATCAATCACCGAAAAGGGAACAGAATTTACCACGTCCAGGTCGTTGTTCCTGGGTAACGCTACAACTCGGTCTAGTGTTCTAAGAGAAAATTACAGTAAGGTAGTAGATGATCCACAAGCTACCTTGCGAAAAAAACCAGACCTGGAGTTTACATGATCTTAAGTTGACCTCAAAGGCACTCCTAACCTCAACATGAACACGTTTGTAGAAGTCAAATTTTCCGCTTTTCTGATTTTCGATGTCACAAGGGATCGCTTAAATTAAAAAAAAACAAAGGCCAGCTTAATATGTCCTTCATGGTCATGGTTAATGTTACTTGATAGTCAATGTTTAATGTACATTCTTTAAGTAAGTAAATAGGGTCATAGTAATAGGGCCGTTCTATTGAAAAAATAAAGGTGACCTTGAAATAACTATGAAGGTCATATTTAAGTGTAAAACTGAGGTCACCACTGGGTTCCCCCTTAAAAGTTACTTTAAGAATGACCTCAACCTTCTCCAAAAAATTGTACTAAGG